>NC_041386.1:394450682-394490043 GCF_002162155.2 Triticum dicoccoides
GATGATCATGTTGAGCTTCCAGGCTATGGAGGTGACTTCTACGAGGACTACTACGGATCGGTCTGAGTTAGTGGTAGTATCACTAGTTCGCACTAGCTGTGTCGTCTATCGTCCCGCGTGACTTGTGGGATATGACCTAGTTTGTACTCCTTCCGGAGGTGTAGAAAAATAATGTATAGGAGCTTGGAATGCCTCCGATGAGATGTAATCCTCTTTCACCGTAATAGTACTTTGTTTGGTCTTGTACTAAACCCTGTATGGTGTGTATGACGATGGAATAAAGAAGCAGTTTCTGTATCTACCATGTCATACGGATGATCATCTTGCATTTCGAGTTATTCCTTACATTTTATCCTATGTCGGAATCTTATCATCCTGACTAAATCGTTGTCTTGTTTACCTAGGATGGTCAACACGCGCGCTAACCCTGCTTCTCAAGAGCAGGACGAAGGCAGTGAAGCCAGGAATGAAAATCTGCCTCATCCTCCTTCACTAGCCGAGGTTATGATGGAAGCTAAGAGAAACAAGCGGGAGACCAACCGTTTGTTGGAGCGTATTGAACAGAACACAGCACACCATCAGAGGACTAACGTGGTGTCACTCAGTGATTTCATCAAATTACATCCACCCACGTTCCACCACTCCGTCGAGCCTCTCGACGCTGATAACTGGCTTCGCAGTATCTCTCACAAGCTGCGTTCCGCGCTGGTAGCGGAGGCTGACAAGGTCACCTTTGCTGCATATCATCTTGAAGGCCCCGCCAGTCTATGGTGGGAGAATTATGGAGCTATGCGCCCGGCGGGCCATGTCACTACTTGGGCTGAGTTCAGTGAGGCTTTCCGCGAACATCACATTCCGGAGGGTCTCATGGACCGTAAACGTGAAGAATTTTGCAGTTTCACCCAAGGCCGACTTTCTGTGGATGCTTACAGCAGGGAGTTTGGTAACCTCGCACGATATGCAACCGAGGAAGTTTCTACTGACGCCAAGAAGCAAGCAAGGTTCCGTAAGGGCCTTAGTCCTGAGCTTCGCCGCGACCTCCGTCTGCATGAGTGCACATCTTTTCAGAAACTAGTCAACAAAGCCATCAGTGCTGAAACTGGTCAGACTGACTATGACGCAACACGCAAGCATGGCCGTGATATGGGTTCCTCATCCGGTGCTGGTCCTCAGAAGCGCCGCGTGTGGGTACCCAACACCGCCCTGCCACCCAGGTTCACACCGAGGCCATCCTTCCAGGCGCCTCACCCCGTTCAACAGTCTGCACCGGCCAAGCCCTATGGGGGTCCAACTAACAATGCTCCTCCACGTACCAGTTCCGTGACTTGTTTCAAGTGTGGGGAATCTGGTCACTATATGCGTGAGTGTCCCCAGACCAACCCCAACCAGTCTGCTAAAGCTGTTGGCCGTGGCAAGCCGACAGGAAAAATATTCCACGCCAAGCTGGTCACCGCCTCACGTGGCCATGTCAACTGTATCTCTACCGAAGAAGCTCAAGAGGATCCCAACGTCGTTCTCGATACGCTTCTTGTCAATTGCCACCCGGCATCTGTTCTTTTCGATATAGGAGCCTCTCATTCTTTTATATCTGAAAACTATGCTCGCTTGCATAACGTCGCATTCGGTGATATGCCAACCTCTATGGTAATTCAAACTCCGGGATCCAAATGGCAAACTTCTAGAGTAAGCCATGGAAATGAAATCCAAGTCGACAGACTTGTTTTCCTCGCGTCTTTGATAGCCCTTAAATCTTCAGATATTAATATCATTTTGGGTATGGACTGGATGTCAGCTCATCAAGCCAAAATTGATTGCTTCTCTAGGACTGTTCAACTCACCCATCCTTCGGGGAAGATAGTCAATGTCTTGACCCGAATAGCCAAGCGACAATTATATTCTCTTAACGCCAGCCCTTGCCAGACCTTGAGGACGTTCCGGTAGTCCGTGACTTCCCGGATGTCTTCCCAGAAGAATTGCCAGGTGTTCCACCCGACAGGGATGTTGAGTTTGTAATAGACCTCATTCCAGGAACCGTTCCGATTGCTAGAAGACCTTATAAGATGGCACCCCTAGAACTAGCCGAGCTTAAGAAACAACTCGATGAGTCCTTGAAAAAGGTTTTCATCCGACCTAGCTCCTCTCCGTGGGCTTGCCCCGTCCTATTTGTCAAGAAGAAGGATGGTACGGACCGGATGGTTGTAGATTACCGACCTGTCAATTTGGTCACAATCAAGAACAAATATCCGCTTCCCAGGATCAACGACCTGTATGATCAGCTCGCTGGATCCTCAGTCTTCTCCAAGATGGATTTGAGGTTGGGCTACCATCAAATCAAAATCAGAAACGGGGACATTCCTAAAACGGCCTTTGTTACTCGTTATGGCCAATACGAGTACACCGTCATGTCCTTCGGTTTAACCAATGCTCCAGCCACCTTTTCTCGGTTAATGAACTCAATCTTCATGGAGTATTTGGATAAATTCGTCGTGGTTTACCTCGATGATATACTCATCTACTCCAAGAACGAGGAAGAACATGCCGAACATCTAAGGCTAGTGTTGCAGAAACTTCGAGAGCATCGCCTTTATGCCAAATTTTCTAAATGTGAATTCTGGTTGTCAGAAGTGACCTATCTGGGTCATGTAATATCTGGTAAAGGTATTGCTGTTAACCCTGAGCGAGTTCAAGCCGTCCTTAACTGGACTCCACCTGAATCGGTCAAGCAAGTTCGGAGCTTTCTGGGCTTAGCGAGCTATTGCCGTCGCTTTGTCGAAAACTTCTCCAAAGTTGCTAAACCTCTAACCGAACTCCTCAAGAAAGATAAGAAGTTCGAGTGGACTCCACAATGTGAGCATAGCTTTCAGGAACTGAAAAGACGCCTGACTTCTGCTCCCGTACTGGTACCGCCAGACTTCTCCAAGGACTTTGTTATCTACTGCGACGCCTCGCGACAAGGACTAGGTTGCATTCTCATGCAAGATCGACACGTAATTGCCTACGCTTCACGGCAATTGCACCCACACGAGGAGAATTATCCTACTCATGATCTAGAGCTTGCAGCTGTAGTCTATGCACTTAAGACCTGGCGACATTACCTCCTCGGTAATCGTTGCGAAATATTCACTGATCACCAAAGTTTGAAGTACATCTTCACCCAACCGGATCTGAACCTCAGGCAAAGACGTTGGGTTGAATTGATCACAGACTTCGACCTAGGAATAACCTACACCCCAGGGAAAGCCAACGTCATGGCTGATGCGCTAAGCCGTAAATCTTATTGTAACAACCTGATGTTACAACAAAGTCAACCGCTTCTCCATGAGGAATTTCGGAAGCTTAACCTTCACATTGTACCTCAAGGTTTTCTTTCCACCTTGGTGGCAAAACCTACCCTTACGGATCAGATTATCAAAGCACAGAAGGTAGATCCGGGAATCTCCCGCATCAAGAGAAACATTCAGAAAGGAATTGCGAATTGCTTCTCCATTAATGATCAAGGGGTCGTATACTTCGGGAATCGACTAGTGGTTCCCAAAGTGCGAAACCTGAGGCGTTTGATCCTTAAGGAGGCTCATGAATCTCCTCTCACTATTCATCCCGGTAGTACTAAGATGTATCAGGACCTACGCCAGAGGTTCTGGTGGACTAGGATGAAGAGAGAAATTGCTCAGTATATTGCTAATTGCGACGTTTGTCGTCGTGTAAAAGCAGAGCACCAACGGCCTGCTGGCACCCTTCAACCCTTAGCTATTCCTGAATGGAAATGGGATAAAGTTGGTATGGATTTCATTACCGGTTTTCCCAGGACCAAGAGAGGGAATAATGCTATTTTCGTCGTGGTCGATCGTATTTCCAAAGTAGCCCATTTCTTACCTGTTCGTGAGAGTATAACCGCTAGTCAGCTGGCAGACTTATACATCTCCCGAATAGTGTCTCTCCATGGTGTTCCTTTGGAAATTAACTCGGATCGAGGAAGTCTTTTCACCTCTCGATTTTGGGAAAGTTTTCAAAATGCTATGGGAACCCGTCTCTCCTTTAGCACCGCCTTCCACCCTCAGTCGAGCGGTCAGGTGGAACGCGTCAACCAGATTCTAGAAGACATGCTTCGAGCCTCTGTTATCTCATTCGGAATGGATTGGGAGAAGTGCCTTCCATTTGCCGAATTCGCTTACAACAACAGCTATCAATCTAGCTTGGGTAAAGCCCCTTTTGAAGTTCTCTATGGACGACGGTGTCGAACACCCCTTAACTGGTCAGAGACCGGGGAAAGACAATTCTTTGGCCCGGATATGATTCAGGAAGCAGAAGAACAAGTTTGTATCGTTCGTGAAAAGTTGAAAACAGCCCAATCTCGTCAAAAGAGTCAATATGACCGAAAACATAAGGCTATGACTTTCGAGGTTGACGAGAAGGCTTATCTTCGGGTCACCCCTCTGAAGGGAACCCATCGTTTTGGTATCAAAGGCAAATTGGCTCCTCGTTACATTGGACCTTTTCGCATTCTCGCCAAACGAGGGGAAGTTGCCTACCAGTTGGAACTACCTCCGCACCTCTCCAGGGTCCACGATGTCTTCCACGTTTCTCAACTCAGGCGTTGCTTCTCGGATCCTATCCGTGGAGTGGACCACGAAACGCTTGATCTCCAGGATAATCTTACATATCGAGAGTACCCCATTCGTATCCTCGATCAGGCCGAACGTACCACTCGACGTCAGAACATCAAGTTCCTCAAAGTACAATGGTCGCACCATTCTGAGGATGAAGCAACTTGGGAAAGGGAGGATCGTCTTCGACTCGAGTACCCCGCCTTCTTTCCGGAGGAACCCAAATCTCGGGACGAGATTCTTTTGAGTGGGGGTGAGTTGTCACACCCTAGCTAGTCATGCATTAGAGTGTGTGCATCATGTTGAAAATTCCATTTAACTTGAAATGGGGATCTGTGAAACCCTCAGAATCATTTTGAAAATGACCCAAATAAAAATTTCTCCAAAAAGGTCCAAGAAAATGCTCATGTTGCTCTCTGAAAATATTGGACAGAGATAAAAATCAAACCAATATTTTTAGTGGCTCATGGACATTTATTTTGGGCATTTGGAATTAATGCATAAATATTTGCATTGGAAATATATTTCTATATATATGAAATATGGTCCAAATATTATGCCATTTCTTTAGGAGCTCTGGAATAATATATCTAGCCCCTGCAAAAATTGGCATAAGTTAAATAAATGATTTAATATATTTTTTAAATCAGAACAAATGTCAGAAATTAGAAAAACAGAAAAAAATAAAAGGGAGAAGCTTACCTGGACTCCTCCCTGTGCAGCCCAGCCAGCTGGCCGGCCCAGCCAGCAGGCGGCCCAGCCCGCTTCCCTCCTCTGTCGTCTTCGTCCCGACAGAGGGAGGGGAGTGTGGCCGGCGCGCGCGCGCACCACCGCGCCACGCCACCTCTCTCCCTGCCTGCCTGCCCTCCCCTCCTCGCCTCGATGCCCCTGGACGACGCCACGCCTCCCCCCCTGCTCTCTCTCACTCTCCCCCAGCTCTCCCCTCCTCTCCCTCGCTCTCTCTCTCACACGGCCGAACACCACCGTCGCCGCCGTTCGCCATAGCAGCCGACTCCGGCCACCCCTCGCTCCCCCGACTAGCTCAGGAGCTCCGCCTCGACCTCCTCTTCCTCCCCACCGCTCCACGGGTCTCCGGAAGCCCAGCATCGCCGTCACGTCGCCGTTCCCCTCCTCGGGCTCCGACCACCGTCGCCGTCGATTCGCCGTCTCCAGCGCGTCCCCGAGCCCGCTTCGACGCCCACTGCAACCGCGGTGAGCTACGCCACCGTTTCCCCCTCTTCTCCCCCTCGTTCCCTCACCGTAGCCTCCTCCCCACCACGGCCGAACCTCCGCCGTCGCCGAGCTCGCTGTCGACGCAGCTCCGGTGACCATTTGGTCACCCCGGCGAGTCCAACGAGTTCGTAAGGCTCCATAGAGCATCCCTAGCGCCTCGCTTCGCTCGCCTTCGAGCTCCAACCCCGTTTCCGTGCACGACCGAACTCCGGCAGCCGCAGCCGAGCTCGCCGCCGTCGACTCCGGCCACCTCAGGCACGGCCACCACCACCGTTCGACGCGCGGGAGCAAGAGCTCTCCAACGAGCCCAAGAACGGCCTCGCCCGTGCCCTGTAGCGCGATCCCGCATCGCGCCGCCGTCTCGGGCCTCGCCGGCGTCACGTCGCCGGTGGGTCTGACCCACTTTGACCACGGCAGGACCCCCCCTGAGTCCCTGACAGGTGGGCCCAGCCCTGTAGCTAATTAGGATTAGCGCTAACCACTGTTAGTTAACCCCTGACACTGACCAGTGGGCCCCAGCGCCACTAATTAGTAATTAGGATTAATTTAACTCTGTTTAACTCCCCTGTCACTGACGTGTGGGCCCCACACGTCAGGTTTGACCCTAGACAGCCGCAGTTGACCACTGACGTCATGCTGACGTCATGCTGGCGCAATAATTATATTTCTGGATTTAAATTAAATCAGGAAATTCCAGAATATTATCTAAACTTCAAAAATTCATAACTTTTATTCTGTAACTCCAAATTGGACAAATTATATATGAAAAATGATCAGAAAAATCCAATCTATCCATCTGTACTATTTTCATGCATGATTAAACAAGTTAAATTGATGTTTTAAGCAGAACAAGGAAAAGCACTTTAAAAGGCCATATTTGAATTTGAAATTTGAATCCTTGATTCAAATTTGCTCAAACCCTTCTGGTTTTAGTTGCATTAGCCCAACACACTCATATTGCCATGTTTCATGCATGCATCATATTGTTGCACATTGTTTGGTGATGGTTGTGTATCGGTGTCCTTTGCGACAGGTTGTGCCTCCGAGGAGTACCGTGAATACCCTAACGAAGAACCGTATCAGTGCATCGAACCATCAGGCAAGCAACCAACCATTTGATCATATCGATACAATCCCATGTTCTCGCTCCTGCTCTCTTTTACTGCATTAAGACAACGCGTTTCAAACTGCTGTGTGCTCCGGTAGTTGAACCCATTTCCTCTGGATGACCTGTCATTGCCACAGTAACTAGATGAAACCCACTAGCATGTGTAGGAGTTGTTTGAGCCATATGTATGTGTTGTTCCTACCTTGCTATGCCCGCTATGCTTAGAGTCGTGTCAGGTCTGGTTCATCTGGGTGATGGGCTAGAGTGAAATGTTTATGTCGGTAATGAGAGTGGTGTGGTGAACACGATTTGGTAAAGGTATCGATGAGAGGCCATGTAGGAGTACATGGTGGGTTGTTTCATTGAAGCCGACCTTAAGCACTGAGATCTGTATGTGCGATTTAAGAATCAGCTACTACCATGCATTGGGCCCAAAAACAATGGACCCTCTCGGCTTCTTATTCACCCTAGTTCTCCGTCCAGGAGTTGCAAGTAGTTTCTGGTGTTTGTAGCCTACTGGAGGCCGTGGACAGCGCTGACCGTAGGGGTGGGCTGTGATGCGGTAGGTACGTGGCACGGTGTACCGAATACCCGTTACGTATCTCAGGAACCCTGTTCACATCGTTCGGGGCCGTATGGGAAACCTCGGCCGGACTCCCTGCGGATGGAACCTGGATAGGCGATAAACCTGGACTGGAGGCTTAGGTGATTAGGTAGGTCGTGGCCGACACCCACGTTGGGCTTCCGCTTGAAGGTTGCCGAGTACATGTCGTGTAAACGACGGTAAGTGGTGAGAGCGTGTATGAAGAAGTACACCCCTGCAGGGTTAACATGATCTATTCGAATAGCCGCGTCCGCGGTAAAGGACTACTTGGTTGCCTATACAGTTCATAGACAAGTAAATGGAAACTACTAAAAGCCTCAAGATAAGTGTGAGTGCCGAGGATGGCTCTTCCGTAGGAAGACGGAGGTGGATCCTCGGTAGTGTATTGAATTGGTGAGTAGTGGACTCGTGTGCGAAAAACCATTTCAAGTTGGAGTATCGTAGGATAGTCTAGCCAAGAGTCAAAGCTGGCTTGCTGCAATAACTCCACCAACCCTTCTTGATACTAAGCATGTATGTAGGATCTGATGTAAGTCTTGCTGAGTACCTTTGTACTCATGTTGCTATAATTTACATTTTTACAGAAGACGCTGCAACCCCTTCTGATGGGTTCTATGTAGACGTTGACATCAACGAGTAGGCTAAAAGACCCAGGTGGTGACCCTGAGCTTGTGAAGGGCCTTGTAGTATAGTTAGGCTTCCCAAGCCTCTTTTATTTTATTAGTTGTCTGTACTCAGACAAGTTACTTCCGCTGCTGGTTTGTATGACTGTATGACTTGTATGTTGGGTCGTGAGACCCGTACCTTTGTGTATGTTATGTATGGCTCTCTGAGCCTTAAATAAAGTACTTGTGTCGTAGAGTCATGTTGTGATGCTTCGTTGTATTTGCACATATCGAGCATATTGTGTGTATGATTGAAATGCTTGGTATGTGTGGGATCTGACTATCTAGTTGTTTATCTTTAGTAGCCTCTCTTACCGGGAAATGTCTCCTAGTGTTACCGCTGAGCCATGGTAGCTTGCTACTGCTCTGGAACACCTAGGCTGGCCGGCATGTGTCCTTCTTCGTTCCCGTGTCTGTCCCTTCGGGGAAATGTCACACTTTGAGTACCGGAGTCCTGTTAGCCCGCTACAGCCCGGTTTACCGGAGTCCTACTAGCCCAGTGCTACAGCCCGGACCCACTTGCTGATGACCGACACGTTCGAAGCTGGGTCATGGATGCCTGTCCCTGTAAGTCTGTGCCACTTTGGGTTTACGACTAGTCATGTCAGCCCGGGCTCCTTATCATATGGATGCTAGCGACACTATCATATACGTGAGCCAAAAGGCGCAAACGGTCCCGGGCAAAGGTAAGGCGACACCCGTGGGGATACCGTGCGTGAGGCCGCAAAGTGATATGAGGTGTTACCGGCTAGATCGATGTGGCATTGAGTCGGGGTCCTGACAGAGGACCGCCCAATTCGTCTTCCGCCGTCTCCGGAATCGGCAAGTCCCTCGACGACAAGTTCTTCTCAGAATGTGTACGACTACAGCCGGTGTGCATTTTTGTCAAGTCCGACTACGACAAATGACTACACAATGAGACGCCATGTACCACTACACCCGGAGACCTCCAACCCGTCAAGTCAGACAACGATTGGGTACAACTACTGACGACATGCATGTTGCCAAGTACCCTCTCCGGATCGCCATGTTCGTCTACTGATGACATATACCACTACCATCGCCAAGGTCGCGAGAACCTCTACTTCCCCTTCAAAATGTGTACCACTACCGCTGCCCGAACGTCTACAGAACATGTACCGTCGACCCTCGAAGACCCGTGGATGTCAAGTTCCTTGTTTTGACCCCGAACACCTACGGAGTGTGAACATCTACGAAGCGAGAACGACTACTTCCACTACCGCTATCGCAAGAACACCTACTTCCCTCTATGAACTTGATTCGTTCCGATGATGCGCGCTTCGAAAGGTATAACCATCGAGAAGACCGTCCGTGGACCGAATGCATGTGTGTTGAATGAGATGAACCCCGCATTTGTATCGTGTCTGAAATTGTCGCTTGCATGTTCCTCCTCATTGCCATGCCGTCCACCCGTGGGAACCCGGCAACCGGGATCACCCCATCATCTTGCATGACACGCTCCCGTCACACTTCCTTTTGCACCGGTATCATCGAGTTACCGGAACCGGAATGTTGCCGTGGCACCATTTCCGTTGTCGTTGCCGTGGCACCCCTTTCATTTCCACCACGATGACAAATGCCTCATATCTTATCATGTCAATATTTTCATAAATACTGCATAAAACTTGCACATGTCATTCGCATCATGATAATAACATTTAAAATGGTTTAAATTGCTGTTTGCTTTAAATTGCTAAATGCACATGAGAATTTACCAGAAGTGTTGTTGTTGTTTTCCGGCCTCATTTAAACTTCCTTAAATGTGTAGTTTTCATATGCTTCACCTCTTGCCATGCTTAACAATATTTAATATTGTTGGGTACATAAACGGGAGAGAACTAAATAATTGATGTGGTGTTTCGTCAATATGCAACTTGTTACATATTGAGCTCCACTTAACTTGTAGTTTTGTTTGTGCACTTTGCCATGCCATGCCACATTAAACCGGACATGCATCATACTTGATTGTGCATCATGTCATGTTTATGTGAGGGTTGTTTACTATGTTGTTTGCTTATTTCCGGTGTTGCTTCTTCTTGTTAGTTCCGGTAACGTCGCATTTGTGAGGATCCGTTCGACTTCACCCATTTGTCTTCTTCTTGGACTCATTCTTCTTCCTTGCGGGATCTCAGGCAAGATGACCATAACCTCGAAATCACTTCTATCTTTGCTTGCTAGTTGATCGCTCTGTTGCTATGCCGCGCTACCAACCACTTGGTATATGATGCCTCCCATATTGCCATGTCAAGCCTCTAACCCACCTTTCCTAGCAAACCGTTGTTTGGCTATGTTACCGCTTTTGCTCAGCCCCTCTTATAGCGCTGCTAGTTGCAGGTGAAGCTGATGTTTGTTCCATGTTGGAACATGGTTATGTTGGGATATCACAATATCTCTTATTTAATAAATGCATCTATATACTTGGTAAAGGGTGGAAGGCTCGGCCTTATGCCTAGTGTTTTGTTCCACTCTTGCCACCTTAGTTTCCGTCATACCGGTGTTATGTTCCTTGATTTTGCGTTCCTTACGCGGTTGGGTGTTATGGGAACCCCTTGACAGTTTGCTTTGAATAGAACTCCTCCACCATGGCCCAACCTTGGTTTTAACATTTGCCACCTAAGCCTTTTTCCCTTGGGTTCTGCAGACTCAAGGGTCATCTTTATTTTAAACCCCCGGGCCAGTGCTCCTCTGAGTGTTGGTCCAACCTGTCAGCCGCCGGTGGCCACCAGGGGCAACTCTGGGTTCGCCTACCGGAAGTTTGGTCAATCTAGTGTGCCCTGAGAACGAGCTATGTGCAACTCCTATCGGGATTTGTCGGCACATTCAGGCGGCTTTGCTGGTCTTGTTTTACCATTTTCGAAATGTCTTGTAATCGGGATTCCCAGACTAATCGGGTCTTCCCGGGAGAAGGAATATCCTTCATTGACCGTGAGAGCTTGTGATGGGCTAAGTGGGACACCCCTGCAGGGTTTGAACTTTCGAAAGCCAGGCCCGCGGTTATGGGTAGATGGGAATTTGTTAATATCCGTTGTAGAAAACTTGACACTTAGCTTAATGAAAATGCATCAACCGCGTGTGTAGCCATGATGGTATCCTCTCGTCGGAGTCCGGGAAGTGAACACGGTTCTTGTGTTATGCTTGAACGTAAGTAGTTTCAGGATCACTTTTTGATCACTTCTAGTTCACGACCGTTGCATTGCTTCTCTTCTCGCTCTCATTTGCGTATGTCAGCCACCAAATATGCTCAGTGCTTGCTACAGCTCCACCTCATTACCCTATCCTACCCATAAGCTTAAATAGTATTGATCTCGCGGGTGTGAGATTGTTGAGTCCTCGTGACTCACAGATACTTCCAAACAATTGCCGGTGCCTATGATACCAGTGTAGGTGACGCAACCGAGCTCAAGTGGGAGCTCGATGAAGATCTTGATCGTTGTTTTGTTTCTTTTACTTTTGATTAGTAGTGGAGCTTAGTTGGGACGATCGGGGATCTAGCATTTGGGGTTGTGTTCTTTTATTTTGTTTCCGTAGTCGGACCTTGATTGTACTATGGATGATGTATGTTTAACTTGTATTGTGTGAAGTGGCAATTGAAAGCCGGCTCTTTACCCCTTTCTTATTCAGTACATGGGATTGTGTGAAGATTACCCCTCTTGCGACAAACTTACCATGCGGCCATGCCTCTAAGTCGTGCCCCGACATGTGAGAGATATAGCTGCATTGTGGGTGTTTCAAGTTGGTAATCAGAGCCTTCCCCGACTTAGGAGCCCCCTGCTTGATCGAATCGCTGACATTGTTGTGTCTAGAATAAAATGTTTTGAGTCTTAGGATTATATATATCGGAGAGTAGGATTCTTTTTACTCCTCAGTCCCTTCGTCGTTCTGGTGAGGCCTCCTGACGTAGAAGTTTTGACTCTTCTCTCATCAAATTTCACGAATTTTTTTAGGATCATGCAGGTATCTTGGAATCATTCCGATAGTCTTGTGATGAGAACATTGTTCTTGGTGCCTCCTGACATTTAGGGGTTGTGACAGTGTCCCAGGGAGTTGAGCTCTGAGGTGTTGTCGTCACAATTTTATCGTTACAGTTCTGGAATACCTGAGTCCGCCGACATCGAAAATCTACTTTATGCAGTTGTTGGTGAGATAACCTCGACGCCACCCAGTACTGGGGCGGGAGTTCGGGAGTATTGCCATAACTCGTATAACGGATGCTTTTCAAAGGTTGAGGTAAATGATTTCCGAAGGTTTCTTGGTTATGTGTTGAAAGATGGATACAACTGGATGTAGGATTTGCTAGTTTGGATGAGATATTATGCTTCCCCTGTATCCCCAACACCTGATTGCATAACCAGAAAGTTTTAGGAGTTTATAAGTGGGAATTCAAGTATCATGTAGGAATTCTTTCCAACATGCATGATACGATATGGGATCTATCGTTTGTTTCCGGCTGATTTTGCAAGCCAATCCTTTGTTTTTGTTTTTGTTTTTGTTGTGGTATTCGAGTTGCTTCAATGTCAAGTGTTGATTCCATACCTTTCCTAAGTGGTGTTCTCATATTTCTATGTGGATGCTAATCCTTCATGATAATCAAGATTGTCATGTCAATCCTTTTCAACCGGCGTGTTTTCTCTTCAAGTGGATCCAATCATTTTCAACATCCACAAGATCAATTCTAAGTTTTTCTCAACACTATTTGTTTCATCCGTCCCAAGTTGCCTTTGTTTTCCCGCCCTCCCACCCTTTGGTTTCTTCAAGGACTCAGATTTCTTATTCAAGTATCCTTTTACTGATGGGAAGTCTCTCCATTCCTTTCCGTCAATGTTCTTTTCCGGTGATTCTCAAGAAGATACTAACGGAGCTTCAAGTTCGTCACTCTTCACTCGTTTTCTTCTCTGGTGGGTTCAAATCAAGCTTTCGGTGTTGATCATATCTTTTTCATTGGTTCACATGCTTTCCATGTTGGAAGTTATTATCGAAGAATTTCTTATTTATTCACCTCTCGTTATGCATTTGTTTCGAAGTGCTGAAGATATCTCAGAAGATTCGTGTTTTCACTCCTAATCCGTTCAAGCTATTTCGAGATTGTTATCTCATTCAAGCCATTTAATTCAACCGGTGGAATCTCTCTTTTCAAGCAATCTCTTCAACGGCGTATCTTTTGAGTGGGCCCTAACCCACTGGTCTTTTCCCAGGATCTTACCTAACTCTTCTTTTACCGGAGTTATTCTCAAATTCTTCTTCAAGTTTGATGTAAGAATGAATTATCATCAGTCATATGTATTTCTCCAAGATCTGTCAAATTCTTTTCACCGTTGGCTCAACCTTTCTATTCATCATCCCAGAGTATCTCAACAATTCATGGTGGTGTTTCTCGTCGTGATTCTCGGATTCTGAAGATCATGTTCTTTCCTTTGCTTATCCAATTAACTTGAGTGTCGTGCCCGCTTTTCAAGTTCTTCCAATTCTATCAAGTTTTGCCTTCCATTTCCAACCGGAGTGTTGTCGTAATTTATCCTTATCGTTCCTTGTACATCTCGTTTCAACCGGAGTGCTTGCATGTACTTCTTGTCCTTTGCAACCCTTTTCGTATGTCTTTCAACCTACAAGGCTCTAGTAAGGTTCCTTGTCGCTCTTTTCTAACGGAGTGTTTTCAACTTGTTCATCTTCGTTGTTTTCTTTCTTTCAATTTGTTCAACCTCTCAAGGTTCGTGGTTTCACTCGTTTGTCAAAGAAGCAACTTAGTTTTACCTCTTCCCTTTCCTCTTCTGTTTCCCCCGGTGCCATCCTAGATCTCGGGACGAGATCCTCTTGTAGTGGTGGAGTGTTGTAACACCCAAAGTCCGGAGTTTCAGATGCCTTCCATGATTTCCGAGATTCATCGTGTGATTTGTTTGGTTCATTGCTTTCATCTTTGTATCATGTGCATTGCATCATGTCATCATGCACCTTTTTTTAACTCAACTAAATAAATTGAATGGATCTTTGATCCATTTAAATCGAGGGAATTCACATGGTGAGTTCTCTTTATAACATATCCTCCTAATATTTAGGGAGCTATTATAAAATATTCCATTAACTTGGAATCAACCATAACACAATTGCACTACTCTTCAACTCTTCCCTTACCCGACTCAACCTCCTATCCTTCCTTTTCGACCTTTTAAGTTAAATTGCAAATTGGGTTGCAATTTTACTTTCTCCATTAATGTTCCAAATCTGCCCATAAATCACACCTATTGTGTAGGGTCACCTCCTATAATTTCAACCCATTTGGAGTACATTTGAATGGGTTTCGAAATTCAAACCTGCCGAGTTAAATCCAACGCGTGTGGATTTTACTTACTCTAAAAATCCTAAGGCCATTTTTGTCAAATTCCTCGTATTTTTGCGAGTCCGGGAAATTTATCCGCGTACTCAAATTCTTTCCCTAACCTCCCTCTTTCCTTTTCTTCTCCTTAATTGTTTTATACTAAAGAAAATAACAAGAGCAAAGAGAGAGATAGCTCCGGGCCCTTTTTCCCATCCCGGCGGCCCACCTATGGCTATCTAGCTTTCTAAGGCACAGCCGGCACCCTCACATCCTAACCCTAGACCCAGCCGAACCATCTCCCTCGCATCTCCCCTCGCGGCACCAGAAGCCCCCACGCCCGACCCCCATCTCCTCGACTCCCCTCGTTCTCCTCCCGAACCGTAGCCTCTGCTCGACCCCTTCTCCTTCCCGTGGCCGCCACCGGCTCCCCAAGCTCTCCTCGCAGTCGGCCTCCTTCCTCCATGGCACCTCCTCGTACCCGAAGCCCATGGTCCGGCGCATGCACGTCGCCCCATCGAGCTCCGCCCCTACCTTCTCCTTCTCGGGTTCGTCTCCAGCGCCGCATCACCAGGGACGCCGAGCGCCACCTCGCAACCCTGCCGGCGACCTTGACCTCCAGCGAGGCCCCATTGCCTCATCCTCGTCGCTTGGCCGCCGTCCTGCCGCGTCCTCCTGTCACAGCCCTAGAATTGTTTGCAACTAGTGGCACAAGCATCCATGCATTTTGTCTAAATTACTTTTTAAATTTGAAATGGGGATGCTTAAACCCTAGCACCAAGTGAATTCAATTAGGGTCAAAATAAAATCTTTTTCATTGAACTCAACATGCCTTTGAAAATGTTCAACATTTCTGGTTTGAGGTGGAAGCCTCTACCAAAAATGGTTTACATTTTTGCAGGACATATTTGGGCTCTGAATTAAATCATATAGTATTTGCATTTGGGCATATAAATGCTATTAAATAATTTAATGCCCAAATAATTCTGGATTTAAGTGAGGGCTATTAGGAATAATCCCAATAGAGCCCACAATTATTTTCACGATTTCTGGAAACATTTTAATATTTTTAATAAAGCCAACAGTTGCAGAAAATTAGAAAACAGAAACAAATAAAGAGAGAGAGAGAGAGAGAGAGAGAGAGACTTATTGGCTTACCTGTAGCAGCAACCCACCTGGCCAGGCCACCTGGCGGCCCAGCCCACCAGGGGCACACCCGTCTTCCACCTCCTGCCAGGAGGACAGGCAGGTGCGTGGCGCCAGCACGCGCTCCAGCCTCCACCTCCTGCTTGCCCCGACACACGTCAACGCTGCGGATGACCACCCCGTTGCCGTACGGATCCGCCCGACCTATCACTTGCCCCCAACCCGTTCTCTGCCTCGCTCCCCCCTCGGACCCGAGAACGCCGGAGCACACCACCGTGAATCACCGTGGTCAGAGCCCTCAAACCACCCACCGCCTGGTTCCGGGGCATCACCATGGCGTGGAGCTTCCCCTCAATGACACACGCAAGCTTGGGAGCAGCACACCGTCGCCATCGTCGTTGTTTCCCTCGCCACGGAGGAGATCTATATATCTGTATTGCCAAGCTTGTCTTCCATGCCAAGGAAAGTCCCATCCGGACACGGGACAAAGTCTTCAATCTTGTATCTTCATAGTCCAATAGTCCAGCCAAAGGATATAGTGCGGCTGTCCGGAGACCCCCTAATCCAGGACTCCCTCATTACCCCTTTCTTATTCAGTACATGGGATTGTGTGAAGATTACCCCTCTTGCGACAAACCTACCATGCGGCTATGCCTCTAAGTCGTGCCCCAACATGTGGGCGATATAGCCGCATTGTGGGTGTTTCAATATATCACCATAACACAAACATAAAAGATTCTACCTTGCTGGTCAAATTAACCTCACTGCCGGCTGTTCGTCAAGGTGATGCACGACAACCTCGCGGGCCCACAGAAAGCGTCACACGCGAGTATCGAGTGTCGTGTAGGACAACCATCAACTGCATGTGGCTAAAACATGTATGTACGACAGGGTTGTGTAATGTTTGAAATAACGATTTCACGACTCTGATGTGGCGTCGGCCTGCCTAACCAAACGGCCAACCCACACGGTGGCTCACAACTCGTAGTGTACTGCGAGCCACCCGCCACCCCCAGACGCACACACCCACACACACACCGCGAATCCACCGCAACTACGATGCATGTTAAATTAATTATCCCGCGGTGAACATATATGTTACCAAAGGAGGGACGTTTTAATTTCAAAAAATCACATAGATCATTAAGACGATTTAGTACATTAATTGATTGATTTTCTACGGGTATAATGTGCAAAAATCAAATTTGAGCTACATGCACACGTGACAATGCACCTAAATGGATTGCAAAAACACATGTGTCTCACTGGGTGCATGTTTACTCCCTGTGCAACAAATTTCAAACATTGAGAATCTTGGTTTTTAAATTCTAGTACATACAAAACTTATTTGAAGTTCATGAAACTTATCGTGTTGTCATATGGACACCAATACAAAGTGGCATCGTACTTTTTTTGTCAAATTTGAGACCAGTTTTGATGCAATCTTTATCTAATTACAGAAGGGAGATTATTAATAATTGGGAACCAATATCCCAAACGGATTATTTATTCGAACCGTGAGTGTTAGACCAACAATGGATACGTACCATGCTTCGGTTAAGCAATTGATAGAGGCAAAGGTGTCCCGTCTTTCGATGAGATGGTGGCTATCGTTTTGGAGGAAGTCGACTTTGATGATCCGACTACGAATGTGCGAGGACATCACGCGTTCGCAATCGCTAAACCAACTCCCAGAGGTTATTGACCATGCCGGAGCACGATCAACCTGACCACAAAGGTCTATTCTTGTAGGAAAACGAATAACAAGCAAGAAACTAAGATTGCAATCTGGATATTGCGAATATAAGAGGACAAGTTTATTAATCAAAGTGGGGTTCTGTGAGGCCTTTGTCTGGTCGTTGAACACAAACGAAATATGTGAAGTTGCAGCTATGGCAAGCTTTAATATAAACAAAACCCAAAGTCTAAACGACGCCCTAAGGGCTATATATATGGAGGAAGAGGGGGGGGGGGGGTTCATGGCCCTTGGAGGAGGGGTCCGAAGCCAACCCTAACTCTTGTTTCCCCACACATACGGACTCTAAAAACATCCTATACTTAAGTATTTCAAAAATACATGGACCTGGCCCAATAATAAGGTGACACAACACCTAGAATATCCTCTGGACGAAAATTATGAAGTGGCATCTCGTATATTTCGTCCAAGGTTTTGTGCAATCATTATGGTGGCTTCAAAGTCCTGAAATCATCACTTGAAACTCCGTTCTTGTTTCCCTTGCACATGCCATCAACTCCATGCTTTTCCTTGCTCCAATGTTCATCCGTCTCCAAGCTAGGCCCTTCATTTGTAAGCAAAACAAATGTATCCAATTTAGGCAGCATCATATTCTCATAAACATTAGAATCATTACCAAGAAATGAATGTACCTGATAATTTAATTGGTGTGTGCGGGCTCTAGTAATTGGTCTAGCATGTATAGCAGCAGGGGGTGTGGGTGTAACAATGGTATTGATGTCCTCATCATCCTCCCCTTCTTGAAATGAAGTCGTCCTCGATGGAAGTTCATCTTCCTCACCCAAATAAGCTTCAAATCTAGAATCTTAAAATTGGGACTAACCCCAAAATCTGCAGGCAACTCAAGTTTATATGCATTATCATTTATTTTCTCTAACACCATAAAAGGACCATCAGCACGTGGCATTAGCTTTGATTTACGCAAATCAAGAAATCTATCATTACGCAAATGTAACCAAACAAGATCTCCAGGTGCAAACGCAATATGTTTTCTACCCTTATCTCCGGCAAGTTTATATTTAGCATTCATACGCTCAATGTTTTCCTTAGTTAACTGGTGCATTTTTAAGATCAATTCAGCATGTTGTTTAGCATCAAAATTAACCTTCTCCAAAGATGGAAGAGGCAACAAATCAATGGGTGCATGAGGTAGGAAACCATACAAAATTTCAAAAGGGCACATCTTAGTAGTAGAATGCAACAAACAATTATAAGGAAATTCAATATGAGGCAAGCATTCTTCCCACATTTTCATATTATTCTTCAAAACAGCCCTAAGCATAGTAGACAATGTTCTATTGACTACTTCAGTTTGACCATCAGTTTGGGGGTGACAACATTACAAAAATAGACACATTTGTGACATTTTGGGCCGAACGAATTTTTTTCTATCATACATATGACACTTCTATGACGATAATTGTGAAAAATCCCGGTATCATCATAGATGTGGTGGGCTCCTACTTCTATGACAAAAAATCATGATGGAAAATGGGCTTTTCGTCCTGGGCGGGCCAGAGACGCAGCTACATGACATTCTTTGGGTCGTCCATGATGGAAAAAACCGTGGTAGAAGCGAGGGGGAGGAAAATTTTGGGGAGTTCCCGGTTACGGTGGGAGGTCGAGGGCCGAGCGATGCGTGTTTCTCTCGTACACGTACGCGCGTGTGTGCGAGGCGTTGGCTCTAAGTGAACCCGAGCGAGGCGTTGGGCTCTAACTAAATCCGAGCGATTTCACTGCAGGCTACGCATTACTGAACCCGAGCGATCAATCGATGGTTGTTAACTGAACCCGATCGAGCGATTCCTTCGCTACTGCTGCTAACTGAAGCTGATCAATGTTGGCTCTGGGATGAACAGTGAGCATTGCGGGGGGTTTTAATGAACAGTGAGCGGTGGCGTTGCCTCTGGATGAACATGACCCCGTGGTGTGGTGGAGGGCTAGATGAACAGTAGACGATGGAGGGGTGCCCATGGAGGGGTGGTTGAACAGGACCCCATGGTGTGGAGGGCTGGATGAACAGTAGACGATGGAGGTGTGCCCGTGGAGGGGTGGTTGAACAGTAGCTGATGGAGTAGCATGCGGTGGAGGCTGGATGAACAGGAGCCCGTGGAGGCTGGAGGAGGTCGACGGTAGCCCGTGGAGGCTGGAGGAGGTCGACGTGGAGATGAACAGTATCCCATGGAGTCCCGTTTTGTGGTACGCCACACCCCTCCTGATGAACAGGACCCCCATTTTGACTGTAGCGCTCCAACACAAGTCCGTTTCGTCCGTTTTGCGGTACGTCACACCCCTCCCGATCAACAGGACCCCTGTTTCGACCGTAGGAGGTCCGTTTCCTCCGTTTTGCGGTACGCCAGACCCCTCCCGATCAACAGGACCCCGTTCCGAACGTAGGAGGTCCGTTTCCTCTGTTGTGCGGTACGCCAGGCCTCGTTTCCATCGCTTGTTCCATCCAAGCCCTCCCGATGAACATGACAACGCATTCCGTTCCGACCCAGCCGGTTGGCTCCCATGTGTTCCGTTGCCTCCCGATGAACATGACGCATTCCATTGCCTCCCCATGAACACGACGCATTCCGTTGCCTCCCCATGAACACGACGACAACATTGTTTCTCCGTTCCGACCCAGCCATGTACATGAGCCCTGGCCGTACGTATGCGCGAGTAGGCGTTCGAGACCCCGCCCGTATGTACACATACGTGGCCGTATTTTCTTTCTTGCACCCTGGCCGCGTTACGTACGTGTCCATGCTACGTGCGCGCCTCTACTACGACACGTACGCGCCTCTACTACGACATGTGCGCGCATCTACATCCACCAATATATATGTACGTACACGTTTGCGACCAGAATGATAATGCTACATACGCTTCGACCAGGTGGGTCACGACTGTCAGGCACTTCCTTTCCTGTGAAGATGTAGCTGGTGGGTCCCAGCAGTCAGCGGGGCGAATCATTTTTTTTGCCCGGACGCACTTCCTTGCATGCGAAGATGTAGCTGGTGGGTCCCAGCGGTCAGGGGGAAATGTTTTTTTCGTGAAATACAGTGGCCCGTCCGGTGGGTCCCAGCTGTCAGGTGGAGGAATCATTATTTTCCGCGTAATAAGGAGGCACTTCCTTGCTGCGGCCGTGGACCCAGCTGTCAGCCTCTCCACGTACAGTCCATGTCTGATGGAAGTCGTTCCTTGACGACATTGACCACACCGCGCCGAGAGCACCAGGGCGGTGGACGACGGCGAGGCCTAAGAAGGGGACGACGGGGAGCCGGGGAAGACGTGACAGTGGAAGCCCACGCGGAGAGGAGTACGAGGGTTCACTGGTTCGGCTGCGGTGTGAGGCTGCCGTCGCTGCAGGGCCTGGACAGCGGTGGGAATAGTAGGGGGCGATGAGGCCTCCGTGGCAGCACAGCCGACCACGGGAGGCAGGAGCATGCGGCACGACCGGCGCTACTTTGGGCGGCTCGAGCAAGAAGACCAGAGGTTGAAGAAGCACTATGGCTGTTGGATGGACATCATACGGTCACTGGAGCTAGAATCATTTATATTGAATAAGTTGACAAAGCCCTCCGTCCCCGTCAACTTAGTAGGCCCACAAGTCACCCTCCCACCAAGGTGGGTCCCAGCTAGCAGGGGGTATTCATTTTTTGTGCTTAATAAGGAGGCACTTCCGGTGGGTCCAAGCTGACAGCAGGGGGAACATTTTTTCGCGAAATATGGTGGCCCTTAGGTGGGTCCCAGCAGTCGGGGGCAAAAAGTTTTTCGCGAAATACTGGTGGGCGTCCGGTGGGTCCCTGCTATTAGGTGGAGGAATAATTATTTTCCGCATAATAAGGAGGCACTTCCTTGCGGCTGCCATGGACCCAGCTGTCAGCCTCTCCATGTACAGTATTCCTCCGATGGAATTTGGTCATTGACCACATTGACCATGCCGCGCCGAGAGCACCATGGCGGTGGATGACGGCGAGGCCTAGGAAGGGGACGACGCGGAGCCGGGGAAGACGCGGCAGTGGATGCCCACGCGGAGAGGAGTACGAGGGTTCACTGGTTCGGCTGTGCTGTCGTCGGTGCAGAATAACAGGGGGTGTGGGTGAGTGGAGTGGAGGAATGGCCTAGCCAATGGTGGGAGTAGTATGGGGCGGTGAGGCCTCCGCGGCAGCACAGCCGGCCACGAGAGGCAGGAGCATGCGGCACGACCGACGCTGCTTTGGGCGGCTGGAGCAAGAAGACCAGAGGTTGAAGAAGCACTACGGCCGTTGGATGGACATCGTACAGTCAGTCGAGCTAGAATCGTGCATATTGACTAAGTTGACAAAGCCCTTCGTCCCTGTCAACTTAGTAGGCCCACTATACTGGGTCCCAGCTAGCAGGGGGAGTATTCATTTTTTTGTGCGTAATAAGGAGGCACTTCCTTGCGTGCGAAGATATAACTGGTGGGTCCGAGCTGTCAGTGGTAGTAACGTTTTTTTGCGAAATACAAAGGCCCTTTCGATGGGTCCCAGATGTCAGGTGGAGGAATCATTATTTTGCGCGTAATAAGGAGGCATTTCCTTGCGTGCGGCCGTGGACCCAGCTGTTAGCCTCTCCACGTACAATCCACTTTAGATGCATGTCGGTCGTTGACCACGTTGACCATGCCACGCTGAGAGCACCATGGCGGTGGACGACGGCGAGGCCTAGGAAGGGACCGACACGTAGGCAGGGAAGACTCGGCAGTTGTTTTTGTTTCCCACACGGACAGGAGTACGACTGTATGAGGGTTTACTGGTTCGTCTGCCGTCGCCGGAGAATAACAGCAGGTGTGGGTGATTAGAGGGGTGGCTAGGCCAGCGATGGGACTCTGATGGGGCGGTGAGGCCTGCACGGTAGCACAGCCGGCCGCGGGGAGGAGGGAGCAGGCAGTCCCGCCGGCGCTTGTTTGAGCGGCTGGAGTAAGAAGAGCAGAGATTGAAGAAGCACGACGGCCGTTGGATGGACATCCAACAGTATATAGGCCATCTGTGGAAAGCCTCAAATCTGTGGAAAACAGCATACAACCCATATGCCATTATTTCAAATAATTTACTGCCCATTTGCTAATTCTTACGGGTTTTTTTGGATCCCATATTCTTTTTATTAGCATTACAGCCCATATTGTGGCCACGGTTAAAAAATTATATGAAATTTTGCATATGTCGGTACGGTCTGAAATGTTTTTAATCCCGAAATTTCGAGTCACATTCAGACTAATTTTAAAAATAAATGTATATCAATATAAAATCCAATAAATTGTCCACGCATAAAAATCAATGCAATTTAAAATCTCGAAATGAAAAAAAAAGATATTTGAAACTAATTGCCGGTTTGATGTGTTTTAAAAATGTACAGCCCATTTCTCATTACTGATAGGCCATTTTCTCGGCCAGCCGAATGAAGCTCTCCTCGTGTTGAAGGATTTGCAGCGCAACAGGCCTGATAAAGCGACTTACTTAACAAATCACAAAAAAACTGGGCTAGCCATTTTCAGAAGGAAAAAAACTATTGGGCTGGTCTGTGGTAAACATAAAAGAAAAGGCTGTCTAGACAGGCCAGAGTGTCCCACACAGCCCAGTTGACACCCTGCTTCCGTCTCAAAAACAAATTAGATAAATGCCACTCCAATTATGGCGATTCATAAAAATGCCACTGCAATTTCCAAACTTTGAAAAATGCCACTACAATTTTTACAAACTTTAAAAAACGCCACTGCAGTTTGCAAACTTTGAAAAACGCCACTCCAGACTTCGAAAAATGCCACTAGAAATGGCATGAAATGGAATTTTTCAAAGTTTGGAAATTTTAGTGGCATTTCTCGGATACACCAGATTGGTAGTGGCATTTATCAAAATAACCCAAAACAAAAATAACTGGGCGAGCTGCTGGATCCCTGGTGTCAGCCGCTCGTTGTGTAATTCTCTCGTTTATTGACTACGTTGACAATGGCATGGGACCCAAATGTCAGAAATCCACTAGGAGGAGCCATTTTTTTATTGGCTTGAAATAAGGAGGCACTTGCTTGCGTACCGCCATGACCTTGGCGGGTCCCTGCTGTCATCCTCTCCATGTACAATCATCTCCTGATTGTGTACGCGTCAACTTGCTAGGCCCACAAGTCAGCCTCTAAACCTGTGGAGCACAAATACAACCCATTTAAAAAAATAACAGCCCATTCCATATGTTCAAATGGAAAGTTCAACATTCAGAGCAAAGTAACAGGTCTAATCCACATATAGAGTACTGAACTTCCACGTTGACAACCATCATAGCCAAGTTAACTATCTACTCCCACTAATACTCTAGTAGCGTACAAGTACTAACTTACTCTTAGCTAACTAGACGATGCCCGCCACCAACTGTGGTACACGCTAAACACCGTCACCGGCGTCGTGCGCCTCGCCTCGGACTTGCAAGAGGTGCGATAGGGCGCATTGCTTGCGCGCATTGGCCCTTTCCATGCCGGCGTGGTCCACCGAAGCTTCGGCTTCCAAGCGGGAAACCCACTTGACGAGCTGGTAGTAAAAATCAGCGTCCCGAACATGTGCGTGCCCGACAGCCTCCAGGGCTATTTGCCGGGCGCCGGCCTCCACGTAGTCGGCCCAGTTGCAGGCGCTCTGCTCGCGACTCAGAGCGTCGGTGCGCTGCTGCTCCATGTCCCGCTGGCGGCGCAAATCGGTGATACGCTGCTCCTCTGCCAGGCGGTCGCGCTCCAACAACTCCTGCTCCTCCGCCATGCGGTCGCTCTCCAACAACTCCTCGATATCCGTATTGCCATCTAAAGACAGATAGAATGCCTCCTCCATTCGTCTACCTTCCGGTGAAAACCCGAACACTAGTTCCGACGGTGACCGCCTCCGGCATCGCCTACCGCGGATGAGTGGGGGCATGGCAGACGTGGCAAGCGACGTCGGGCCAGTGGGGGCTTATGAGGATATGACGAGTTGGGTCATGGTGGCACTAGAGAAGGTCGGGAAGCAGTACTTATAGGCGGAAGGTAGCGCGACGGTCATCGGAATTCAGTGCATAATGGCTTAGTGCGCCAGCTTGCCATGGAAAACTAGAGAAACTGAAATTATCATTGTGCCATCCCGTCCCGTCTGGGTCGCACACCGGCATGGCGATCAAACGAGTGCACTAGAATCATCTCCCTCCTTGTCAATAATGATTCCACAGACTTAAAAAGCCCGCAACAATTAAAGCATATCTTTTTTCGCATCAGTTAGCTGCCTGAATTACGGCCGGCTGCATGCAGGCACTCAGAATCGCTCGCAGGCAGTACGTGAAGCAGCATGCAACGAGTCGCAGCCGAGGGCACACATGGAGCCACTTAAATCGCTGGAATTAATTAGGCTTAAACTTCTGCATGCCGTTAATTATTGCCATGCCTTGGTCTTGCTGCTTTGCTCATGGAATTAATTAGGCTTAAACTTCTTCAGAGGTAGGCATTTTTATCCGTGTAGGATCGATAGTGTAGCTTGTCAGTTTCTTTAGAGGTAGGCATTTTTATTCAAAAAACTGCCACTTCGCATCTTGCGTCACAAATAAAACTGCCAGGAGCGCATTTGTAGGCTAGCGAGTGATCGATCAGTAACTTGTAAACACTGAGCTAACAGAAATAAGTAACTGTTGATGCATCTCAATGATTCACAGATCATATACAAATATGTAGCTCCAAAAGCAAAGATCAGCCACTTCGTATCTTGCATCGCAACTAAAACTAACTCGTACGATTCCCATACATAAGATCAACATGTTAATGCATCTCAATGATTCACAGATCATATACAAATATGTAGCTCCAAAAGCAAAGATCTAGAAAAAACATATGTTCTTCCTACTAACATGGATGCTTCTCTTGGCCAACATTAAGTACAGACTGAAAGACAAATTTGTTTGTGAAGTCTACAATTCCTCTTGCAAACGTAAGTGGTTTCATCAACAACTGGAACAATGAGAATGAACCACACATGATGGAGGAACATCCACTACAATATGATTTGGTCTTCTCCTGATCACACCGCGAGACTATTTTTGGAATACAAACTTTAACTTAGGCAAAATGATGCCCATTGTATAATCATACCAAAGCAATGAAGCACCTAGTGTTGGCCAATAAATAGTATAGTACTACTTTTCTGCAGTCCATGAAGTGACTATCCAATCTTTCTGTGTCTATTTTCAAATGTTACTGCATACAGTGACTATACTATTCTCTTGTGCAGTTCAACCAAAATTGTGGACACTTTGTTTGTTTGCCAAATAGCAATGGGCAGACATCTCTGTCTGCACAAATATCAAGCAGCTAGTAAACATATACCACACCTTGTATTTTTAGTTTAAACATGTCTCTTCCGCTTAGCATCTGTCATGTTCTGCACTAGACAATCTAATACAGTTATGTTTTGCCCTGGACAATTTCATACTGAATTGATTTGCTGGTTTAGAGCAGAAATATAGCGCCTATTCTTCATCAGACCAAGGATATCCATGTTCGCAGTGATGGAAGAGGTGAAATCAATACAATCGAAATTGAGCATCCAATCATTGAATCATGTCCTGCACCTCCAATGTAGGTCCACCCAGCCAATAAATTCACATGCAAACCACTAGTATTACTATCTAATGACAGTACAAAAAGAGCAGCAAGATAGTAGCAAACCATGTACCTTCGTAATGAACAGCTCATAGTGCCACCAATTGGATATAAAGGTTTTGAAAAAAACATGCTCCTAATGTTGAACTAGTTGGACTTTTTGTGCAGTTCCACTAAAATCAATCATCCCTGTTTGCATAGATATTGAAAGTGTGATTACTCTAAAAATGGCACTAGTTGAAGCATAGGCTCACAAATATAAGCATTCCAATTTCTTAATGCGAAAAGGTAGCAAGACTGTTTCTAACCACCTGTTTGAAGGAATAAATAAAGCAACAGCGGCTGATGTCAGGAAGGCATACATAGTTTTTTCTGAAAAACTGAGCCATTCCTGACCTTTCCTCTTAAGAAAATTTTGTGCAGTTCTACTAAAATAAAATGCCATCACCGCCTTGACAATTCAGTGACACTGTACAAAAGGAAATGACTTAACATTACATCATGATGTCAGGTATGTAGTCGACAGGCATTAGGGACAAACATACAGACCTCCTCCGATAACATAATGAACATTAATTTTAACAAAGGTGTGACTAGCCTTACCGGGATAATTTGAGTGAACTCTACACCCTTTGTTCCTTAATATAAGACGTTTTTGCGGTTCAATTTAAAGTACCCAAACGTCTAGTATTTGGAAAAACAGGTAGTAGTTTTCTTGAGCACATATCTGGGAAAGCTTGACACACTTTATTTATATCCATACACTAATGCAACACCATTCGAATACTACAAATATACACTAATCCAGTGGCTAGTGCAACAATGGAGTAGTTAGTTTATTATAGGGTATAGTACAATGGTTTTACTGAACAGATGTCAATAAACTCTAGCACTGGAAGGTTTATATAAGAATTAACAATACAAAATGTAAAGGTAACAAGTTTTAGCATTGGTATACTAGCTGTGCATGAGCATTAAACCAAATACAAAAGTCTGAAGGTAACTAGCATTATTAACTAATGACAGTATAAAAAAAATTGCAAACCATGTACCTCCAAGGTAAATATCATTTTGAACTCGAGGGGACCTTAAAAATTGCTATCCCAATCTTGATAATCGATCAAACATAAAAACTTGATCGAATGAATCAAGAGAACAGCCGGAGGAGGAGGTGCCCACTCTTGACCTTTCCTCTTGTCTTCATAATTGTCTGTGCAGTTTAACCAAAATAAAATGACATTAGCGCCTTGGCATTTTGGTGACACTGTACAAAACAATTAACATATCTCATGAAAGTGAGGTATGTAATCTATAAGCATTAACAGTGCAAAAATCTGAAGGTAGTAACAAGTTTCATCGTTGGTATACTGGCTGTGCAACATCATTAGAACACCTTAGCTGAAAAATCTTTAATACATTCACAATCAACAGCTAACCCTGAAATAATCCAGTGACATTAAATGGCATTGCTTAAATTTATCGGTGTCATTAGACTGAGAGCGACATTAGTTAAATGTGGCATCACTTTAGTAGTAGCATTGCTTGACTTGACCGCTGGCGTTATACTAACAGCAAAAAAAGTGGCAATAAGAGCATGGGAGGCCCATTTGGACAGTGGGCGCACCAGTACGATGTACCTCCACGGACGCAGAGTGGTGAGGGAGGTATGGTTGCCCAAAGCAA
The DNA here is from genome assembly GCF_002162155.2 of Triticum dicoccoides. Taxonomy (NCBI): domain Eukaryota; kingdom Viridiplantae; phylum Streptophyta; class Magnoliopsida; order Poales; family Poaceae; genus Triticum; species Triticum dicoccoides. Next base: position 394,478,418 of record NC_041386.1, read on the forward strand.
CAAATATCCAGGCAACATATGTCGATTACGTCCCATTTTTGTTCTCTTTAGCCACCTTTTTTCCTATGCGAGGACAACAAACCGATCGACCTGGTCATTCTCTATTGCGTTGTCATGCCTTTCTACCATTCTTCAACCAAGAGACACGAGACTCATTCCTTAGCTACTGATTTTCCCCTTTTCAACCTAGATGCAGGTTCGATGCCTACTCTCTTGGACACTACAGTCTCCCTTCCTTTCCTTATTCAACCCAGACATGGATTAGTCTGCATGAAGTAGGGTTTCCTTTAATAGTGCAAATTATGGTTTTCCTCTGCGTGGCTAGCAGAGCAGAGGATAGCAAATTGGGAAGATGGTGGAGTGGAAAAAGATCCACATGCAATGACGTGGCAGATGGGGCAATAGAACAAGGTTATGGTTCAAAAAGAGGTAGCATACCTGAGGGTCGACAGGAAGTGGCTTAGCTCGTGGTCGTCGTCCTCCGCACACACTATGACAACGAGCTTGGGGACGGAGGCCATCCCGTGCGGGCGCTAGGTCTGAGAGGACGACCTTGTCGTTAGTGCATGACCTCGCTCACCGATGACGAGTGCGTCAACGCTGCACGTCCTTTTCTTCCCAGGCGAATCTGTGACCACCGGTGAGGAGGGAGAGAGGGGCCTTCTTTTTTAGATCTGGAGAGAGGGTGGTAGTGTGAGAAGCAAGTGGGCAGCCCTTAGCAAGAAAGCGCTCAAGCTCCAACCTATATATCTTTTTTATACTACTAGTACTGGAGGTGGAGTAGTGGTAGAGTAGTTTGTGTTTTCTCTGCGTATAGTACCAGTTAGTCGTGCTTCAAAACTGATCGGCACGCCATTAAAAAAATAAAGGTTGATAACTAATGTGGCACCTCGGGCCAACGGGGCCAGATCGCATTTTGCACGAGAAATTACACACCATGTTTCGTTGACATGTGGCCCCGTTCCAAAAAATTAGTGAGACGACGGCGAGTAGTAGGAGTATTTCTGAACGGCCGTGTAGGCCGGGGCGCCTCTTCGTGAACCGTGGCCAACTCGCAACCGTCCACCAACTCTTTGCCTTTCCCTCTCGATCTGGAACTGTTGTCGCACGCTCTTCCTCTCTGTCCTCCATTTTCCTTCAGCCCTTCACCCTTTCTTCTGCCATTGTTCGATCGTCTTCTCCATGGAGGGAACAGGCCGGAAACGACCCCGTTATTCTTGCCCTGATCTGAAAGATGACGTGGTGGATGAACTCATTGATCGGTTAGCATGGCAGGTTCGTTCAAGCACATTCTCAACTCAACTAATAACATCATTACAAAGAACCCAAGAGTCAAGGAGCGGTTAGATCTCCCCTATCTTCTTCGCTGTGACCCTGATGACTGGCGCCGGCATGATGGAGGCCTTGCCTTGTGCCAGTTGATGCCACTTGATAATGATACGTATGATGTTAAGATGCCATCGCTTGGGGGCAAGGCTTGGGCGGGCGCAAACGGAGATTGGTTGTTTACATTGGGTCCAACTGCGAGTGGGAACTTGTGAATGTGTACACTCATGACCGGGTTCCACTTCCAAAAATCTCAGCAGACTGCCCAGAGGTTGAGCACACCGGTATTGTACGCATGTTCAAATACGATCATGGTGACTGTCTTCTACGGAAGATAGCAATTTGTCGAGTTCCCAACCGCTCTTGGAATTACAACAACTATCAAGTTTTTGCTATCTTCGACAAGCTTGTTGCCGTCCTTCGTGGTTCGACTCGATGGATATTGCTCAAAAATCAGTTTCTGTACACAGATGAGTATTGTGATGCAATTCAATACGAGGGCCTTGTGTTTGCTGCCACCACTCGTGGCACTGTTTTTGCATGGGATCCTCATAGTTTCGGTACGTTTGTCTTCCACCGTAATTATAATTGTTTCATCCACATGCATGCGGGTTAGCAAGTTTCCCTTTACTAATTAACCTTCTTCTTGTGTTTCCAAGGTCCTGTGAACATCCCACCACCTATACTTGAAAATTTTTATAACCAAGGGGGAGATGATGATGGTGATGATCACGAGCATGAGGACGAGCAGCGCCCATATTCTCTGTGGCGCCTGGCAACTAATTCCGATGGATCACCTCTTCTTTTGTGTATACAGCCCACTGATGGTCTTACTTCTAAGGAAGCAGGTGTAGTCTCCCATGGTCGCACTCTCTGGACCTATTCCAACACCCGTTGCATGGTATGCGGGATGGATACTAGTGTGCTAGCGCCAACTCCTTCTCCCTGGTACAGAATTGATAGTCTTCGAGAAAACTCGCTCTTCCTTGGACAAAACTATCCGATGATGGTGAAAGGCAATCCAACTGCTGTTGACACAATGTTAACTGTACCATTTATGAGAAGCAACTATGTCTATACCTCGGACATTTGGGTGGTTCCCTACCATGGTACTGATATAGTAGGCCGCTTCAGCCTGGATGACCAGTCCTGCGTTGGTTTCCAGATCGACAATCGATGGCCCGTCCCAGAGAATCACTTGTGGTTTAAAGCAAGCGTTTCCAACGCCGAGGAATGGTTGAGTTGAAGTTCATTTCATTGCTTGTTATTTATAATGTATCCTCGTTGTCGATGTGGGTTGATGGCCTGTTGTATGTAATAAAATGATATGCCTGTGATAAACTTACTAAATTTATGAATGGCTTTCGAGTCGCTTCTCTGAGTGAGTGGTGCGACGAGGCAAAAATATATTTTCCGAATACATAATTGTACGTGCATTGCAACAGGTTATCGGATGAGGCTAATCAACAATAGTAGTACATTATTTGTACTAGCTTCACATGCTTCACGCATCGGGTGGGTGTTTTTACTGTAGCCATATGTTAATGTGTTCGCTGTACGTAACCAGCACCTCGAATCCTCAATACTAGTACTATATAGTAGGAGTAAGTAGTAGGAGTAGTAGGGTGGCATGGGCCAGAACAAGCACTCACGTCCAGGAGTACAACACACGCCACCACCACGACATCCATCTGACACCATATTATTTCTTGGAGTCCATGCTAGAGCAATCTCTTCAACCTTGTCATTTCTCTAACTTCAGCCATCGCGTGGTGGGCGAGGTGGGGGTTTGCCGATAGTCGGTTTCCTTAACCGCGGTCCCACTAGTAAGGCCAACTCCAACGCACGACCCCAAACGGACCTCCATTTTGCACGAACTCCAACGATAATTTTGACTAGAAAAGCAAGACCAAAGAAAACAAGAACCACAAGAATACATTTTACCACTCCTGTAGGTTCGATTAGTGCCTTCTCGATGCATTCATTGTTGATCTGCGGAGGCTCGATCTTGCGTGCTTCTTTCTTCTTCGAGTGTAAAGAAGTAGATGTTGCTTCCTCGCATCTAGTCTCGTGTCTAGCCTCTATTCTAGTAGGAGTATCAACAAGTGCACTAATCTCATCTCTAGCCTCTATGCTAGCTAAAAGTGCTAGAACATCTACTAAATTGCGCTCTATCAATATATGGATGTACTCTTCTTCCCAATACAAAAACTTGCATCCATTCTACTCCCTCCGTTGCACAATACATGCCTTCTATTTGTCAAAATATATATGTATCTACACATGTTTTAGTATATAGGTACATCCATTTTTGGAAAAATGGAAGTCAAGTATTTTGGAACGGAGGGAGTACACAATAAAATTTTTAAGTTAGCACAACTAGTCTAATCCGAGAGCACAACCGAAGATTTGGTCGGGTTCTTCCTCCTTTTGCCGACACGTGGGACATCCAGCATCCAGGTCGTGTCATGAAAGAAAATAGAGTGGTAGTTGAAGCCACGATATGTGCATCTTGGGTTAAGCTGTAAATAGAATCTTACTACTCTTGAGTAACTCCAAAAGCGGCCACCGAAGATCTTTATTGGATTTGTTTTTCATCACCAGCACATCGAGGTGAAAGATGTGCAGGTTCAGTGGGTCCTCTTGCGTTTTCACTGACATGTGGGGCCGCATGTGAGCAAACAGACGATGGGCTGCGCATGTCCGCTGGCTGGCTGAGAAGAGAGATAGAGGAGGGCTGAGCACGGACTGCGGGAAATTTGTTCTACGTACCTTGATATAGGCTCGATATAGTGGGGTGGCATGGGCAGCATTCACGTATAGAAGTACGGCACACACCACCCACACGAGTCCCATCCGACACCAATTTTCTTGGAGTCTGTGCTACATCCATCTCTTCTCCCTCCTGTTTTCTCAGCCCTCGCGCAGTGGGCGGGTTGGGGGTTTGCCGATAGTCGGTTTGCTCAACTGCGGTCCCACTTGTAAGTGAAAATGCAACACCGCATGCATTCCCGCTTGAGCGGCGTGCCGGACCAATCGTGTGGGGGTGCGACGCAAACACGGCAGGCTTTTCCTTTTGAACTCGTAACTTGTAAAATTTGGTTCTGCTCCATGGTGTGACCGATAGATTGAAAATAACGATTTTTCCTAGAGTAATGAGAAATTTGGTTCTGGCGCCGTTCATGCATGGAGTACGTACGAAAATTATGAAGTTGATGCGAAAGGTAAGATAATTACTGTAGTATCATATACTACTACATGGATTTGACGAAAAGATAAAAATACATACGGATCCATCAACGACATCCTCACGCCCTAGTGCGTCGGGTCACCAACCGACGTGTGAGGAGCAGCAGCGTTGACGGCGAGCTCAACGTGCTTCTGAACAGTGCCGTCCAAGGTTGCCCTGCGGTCCAAGAAGGCCCATGTCCTATCGTCCTCCTCTTGCATGTAGTAGTCCTTGTGGATGATTTGCGCGTAGACATGGGTGATTATGTCGATGGTGTCTTGCTGCGCTAGGTGCTGCACGGCGAGCGCGACCTCGAGGTGGACATTCTCCGGTGCGATGGCGGGCAGTCGCGAGGCCACCAGTGCGTCGAAGAGGTTGTCACCATAGTGGCCGTTGAGGATGGTGGGCGTCGTAGAGCCTGGGTGTGTTGGCTGAAGGCTTACGTCAAAGTCGTCCGCAAGTTTCTTGACGACGGTGAACTTATCGAGGAAACCGACGAGGACCTCGTCGAACTAGGAGACGAAGCTGTCGTCCAAGCGGCCCCTCGCCCTGGCGGCCTCAAGCAATACTACCTGGAGACGTTCCTCGGTGTCGGGCCGCAGGCCGGCGTCGTGGACCATCTGGCACAGCCGGCTGATGCTCGCGCTCATCGCCTCCATGGGTCTAACTTAGCTTCTAGTCAATTGATCTTGCGATCCGAGTGATCACTCTTACCCTTGGTTAGCACGCGTAGGTGCGTAGGATTTCGTACTACTCCTCGGCCCTCTACTGCACCTACCTTTGGCTGTATGATAGGTGGGCCAGCCACCCCCTGGGCCCACGTGTCATTCACCCAAAGGCAGTTGCCGTAAGTCAATGAAGCTGCGTCCCCCTCCGTGTCGGTGCAGTATAGTCATCTCACCGGACCTCTAGTTGGGGCCAAACAAGAGAAGTTTGATGTTTACTGGTTTATTGGTCCCCTTTGCATTTTGCGCCAAGTTTTGACTTTTGATTTAACTAATAAAATGTTAATGCATGTAAACAAAAATGTTGTGTAAGTCACCTTACAAAAACCAAATAATCCCAAAATACTGAGGCACGGTGCATATCAACCAATGAGAGATGTGGTGTTTAATTCATTGCATGTAATCCTATTAGTACTCTAGTTAGCAAAAAAACATTAAGTTCTCTCGCCGATAGGAATAAAACACCATCTATTTATTTACAGAGGGAGTAGTACATTTTTTGTGACATGCATTACTAGATATTGCTAGTCAAATACTAAAATCCAGATGGACGTGGTAGTACTCCTAAATCCAGACGGTGGTGCTACTAGTACTAGTAGTAGTACTACCAATATAGCAGTAGGAGTACTAGCTCTGTACTACCCGTTGGTCAAATTATTACATGTTGCTCCTCAAAGTGAAGTGACAAGACCCTGCGCCGGAGATGACACCTGAGTATAGGTGCCGTGTTCGGCATACCATAGTCAGCCTCACCGTCTGCAGTCACTATCATCATGGCTGTAGAGCTAGCCTGCTTACAACTAGCCCCGTTCGACATAATTCCCCATGCGTAGATGCCCGTGCATTGCACGGAACACCAAGATTGGGGGTGGACGGCTCCGGCAGTGGCCATCGCGCTAGATTTTTCCACGGCCTTCTAGATGTGGTGGAGAGGAGATAAGGCTGATTGTGAGAGAAAAGGAGTTGTTTGTAAATAGGGAACAAGTGCGGGCATCTTTTTGCAAAAATGGAGAAGCTTGGTTTGTATGCGTCAGATCTAGATCCGACGGCTATTAGTGAAAGATGGGAGGCACAACATCATCACCAACTCAGGACCTGTTTGATTCGCAGGATTTTGAAAACGCGGGAATAGGACACGGCAATATTACAAGTTTCAAACTGATATTACAAATGTTAGGAGTAATGCTGCACCTACGAAGAGGGAATTACTAGGAAGTTTACGTAAGAACTTTCGTTACTTTAGGTGGTTGCAGCATCATCGTACAAACTAAAATCCACCGCCCTGATAAGTCATTAATGGGAAAATAAGTTTTCGAGTCTCTGGCCACTTGATGTTTCAAAAACAAATTCAGCTTCTGCGGAGACTTTCTCATTTAGGCCTAGACGCTTGCGGTGATCAGCACTCCATTCATTGTTGCGCCAGAGAACGCCAACCTCATTACCTTGAGCACACTTGCCTCCAGAACAAAGAACCTAGCCAATTTAATCTCAGATGTGCTGCCTCGGTAGTCGATCAAATAAATTTCTGTAAGATGGAGATCAAGGCATTCGATGAGATTGTTAGTGCAGCACATTTTTCACTTTCGGGTCTTTTTTCATCTGCAAAAGAAGAGAACATATTAGAGCAGCTGGCTGCATAAGATTGCCGTGTCATCAAGAGGTACCAATATCATTCGCTCATACGATAGGGTTGGCTGGCTAGTGATATTTTTTCACCCTCTCTCTTTCTGTTTCCTCTCATTTAACTAGGAGCACGTGAAGAGATTGGGCATTTGTTGCCTTCCGCTATGTGGCCAATGCCATATTTCGCAAAACTATGCCACATAATACGCATCGATGTCAAATCAAAAGATTTTGGCACCGCTCTCGCGAAGTGAGAGAGTTGGCACCGATGTGCACACAGACCCACATGTATAAACAAATCAATCAAACCAACTACACCAGCCTCTCACTCTCCCAAACAAGTGTTTTTTTATTGCCTCAGTCCTCTCTCTCTCCCACGTAGTGTTTTTTCAATGCGTGAGTTAATTTGGCACCGGAGCAAAGTATGTGATCCATATTGGGGCACCAGGTGAGAAATGGAGGGGAATCAATGCCAAATGCATCACAAGTGAATTTGGTACATGTTTTGGCCTACATAGCCCACTTTTGTACTCCCTCCGTCCCAAAATTCTTGTCTTAAATTTTTCTAAATACGGATGTATCTAGTTACATTTTAGTGTTAGATACATCTGTATCTAAACAAATGTAAGACAAGAATTTTGGGATGGAGGGAATACTACCTCGTATTTAGTATAAAATTTTGACCATAGATTTACCTAAGAAAATGCCAATGCATGTCACTAAAAATTACACCATTTGATATTATGTTCAGATACGAATCCAACGATATAGTTCTTAGTGACATGCATTAACAATTTGTTAGTTAAATCTATGGTTAAATTTTGATACTACAAAATTGGAAGAGTAAACTAGGACGGAGGTAGTACTTGCTCTTAGGGTAACCATAGAGTTACTGGAGTAGTCTAAGTTACTTTCCACTATGACTAGCCTAGGCTACTATAGTAGTACAGCAAAAAAATGATGCAGGTGATCACGTGAGAAAAAATACTAAAAACATTTCTTTCAGTGTAGTGCGTAGATGCAGTTTTGAACACTACACTTGTCATCATAATTTGGGAAAATTACGAAAAAAATGAGCTATGTCGTGATTACCGTTTACTTATAGGAAAGAAGTTTCACCTTGATGAGTAGCTTCTCCATGCACGAAAGGCATGTAAGGAATCCAACATCTTGATCCAGATTGGGGCCGATAGATTTTAGTGCTAAGATCTTCAATGTGCGCATGGACTAGGTCAAGCTTGTGGGAATCATTTTTTGGAAGACGGTCGTAAATACATCAAGAAGAAATTAAAAAAATGTGAATTTCAAGAAGACGGAGAAGAAGATGAGTGCTATACCTGAATGATTACGGATCCAATAAAGAGTTCGGAGAATTTGGCAGACGAGTACACCAACGCTGTCAATTTTGGCATGTCAATGACTCTGATTTTTGTTGGACCTTCTAGATTTGATACAAGCAATCTCTCAAGGAAAGGCACATTCTCAATGACCATAATGTGGAACAGCTAGAGTGATCTCTTCCCAATTGATGTCTTGTTGCAGGGCCAGCAAGACACATAAATCCATCAGAGATTCGCCGAGGCGATGTGGAGGCTAATGAACCCATGGATCTGCTCAAGACGAAGGTACTCGAGCATAGTACAGCTGCGGAGCAGGTGCTCCATAGCCTTCTTCGAGATGACAACGTCGAAGAGGTCGAGCTGCTTGAGTAGAGGGAGAAGAAGGGCGGGCGCGACATTTATCCGGGGAAGATAGCAGGAGCTGAAGCTGGCGCGGCGCAGCGTTGGCGTGAGGCGGAGCGCAGATGGTAGCAGAGAGCGACATCGTCCGGCTTTAAAGCTGAGCTCCTCGAGCTGATCTAGGGCGGGGGATAAGAACCACTCGTCGAACTTGGGTTGGACCTTGCAGTTGGTACTGAACATGCGGATGTCAAGGTGTCTGGCTGGCCCAGGGTGTGATGAAAGGATCTTGGAGACTACGGCCATGCGTTTGCAATCCCCATCGCAGAGGCAGCTGTCGATGGTGAGGTTGAGGGGGACGCGGCGCCAGAAGGGGCGCCACCATCGGGAGAGCAGGGCGGTCCGCACGTCAGATTTTGTGGGGAGGAGGCCGATGATGACGAGCAGCATGTCGTCAAGGAGGTTGCTGATGAAGTCCAGGCTCGCCGAATGCGGTTTTGGCTCGAGCCGCCTCCGCTTGTTGGCTGCCTCGCCGTCCATCTCAACCGGTGGCGATGCTGGTGTACACGTGTGCTGGTGTGTGTTGTGTGTTGGGTGTGCGCGAGTGCGTCCTTCTGTGCATGCCGCCGCATAGTGGTGAATTGTGCGCGAGTTCGTCCTTCACGCGCAAGAAGTTTGTCCTCAATGCGCCCTCAATTTACTAGCATGCGAGGTGCTACCCCGAGTGGTTTCAACTTTGTTTACTTCACCGCGTGTCAGATGGGCCTCTAGTTTACTTATTTTCACCCACTTCCACTTGGGCCAGCACACGAAGATACAGAACACGAGCTGACAAGGCAGCATGTGGATTGGTTGACCGGTCAAATAAACAATATACGGAGCTATACGCTGACACAGTGAGCGTATAATCCGTCGGTATAGAGAGTTCGAGTGAGAGGGGAGGCCCGTGAGAGATAGCAGAGAGAGAGAGAAAGAGCTACTCCCTCCATTCGATAATGTAGTTCCAACATTTTTTTAAGTCAAACTTTTGAAACTTTGACCAAGTTTATAAAGAAATTACTTATATCTACAATACCAAAGATAAATGATAGTATGAAGTAAGTACATGTTCTGATGAATCTAATGATCATTCCAGATGTAAATGTTTTTCTCCACATATACCTGGTCAAACTTTTCTGAGGTTTGACTTTACAAAACATCCATATGCTTATGGACGTGACAGAGTCCCTAACTAGAGAGAGAGAGAGAGAGTGAGAGAGAGAGAGAGAGAGAGTGAGTGAAAAAAGTGTGTGTGCTTGTGTGAAAGAGACATGGACAACACACGATAAAAGTAGAGAAAAAGCATGCGTGTCTTATGCAAACATATCATACATGCATCTTCGACAACGGAGGCAGGGTGAGGAGATAGTGTGTGGTTGTTTGGAACCGAGAGAGCAAGACCCCTAGCACGTGGCCAAGAGGGGTCTGACAAACAAGGGAGAGAGGTCGAGAGAGACGTACGGAGAAAATGTAGACATGGGGAGGAGAGAGTGTATGTTTGTCATAGAGAGATCCCCTGGAGCTTGTGATGGGACTACATGGGTGGGAGATCGAGCGACAAGGTGTGTGCGCGATAGAAGATGCCCCGAGAGATATCGAGATAGACGTATGGATGGAAGGAGACAATACATGTATTCCTGATGGCTAGTAAGAGATAATCATACTTAGGAGGGGGAGTTCTTGCGCCTATGATGGAGTGAGGGATTATGGTACTTAGGGGGGTGCGTGTAACATGGAGAGAGAACAAGGGCGGAGAGTGTTGGATGAGTCTATATGTATAGCGCGAGCGAGACATGTGTATGTGTGAACCAGGGAGATATAAGGCCAGTTTGGCTTGCGTCTTGAGCATCTTTTGCCTGGCCTGGGGTTGTGGCTGGATTTCATGCACGCTTGTTTGGTTGCTACCCTGTGAAAAAGAAAGCCCGCCTGGCCTGGGTTCCCATGCAATTTAATTAGCCTGGCTGAACTCCAAACATTGCAAGTAGCCTAGCCCAGGCGACCGATTTCGAACGCCTGGCCGTGCCTGGTCATGTGGCCACGAGGGTAACAACAACGTGGATGGATATTAGCATTAAATAATTGATGCATGGATTGATTGATGGGACATTGATGCTTTGCCTGGCCCAGGCATGAACCAAACGCTTCAGCACCACACAAGACTGGCCAGGCAGAAATATTTTACATCTCACGTCCAAACTAGGCAGTACCGGCCATCAAGGCATGAGGGTCAGGTCACGAACCAAACTGACCAATAAAGTTTGAGAGAGATTGAGGAGCCCCGATAAGGCTGAGTGGTGCGTCAGATAGCTGAGAGGGGGAAAGAGATATTCCATCCGCTCGATAATGCAGTGCATGTAAATTTTTTAGAAGTCAAACTTTGGAAACTTTAATCAGGTTTACGCAAATGTTATTTATATCTACAATATCAAAGATACATCATACAAAACTATATCTCATGGTGAATCTAATGGTATATGTTTTCCGTACTAGATGTAATTCTTTTTCTCCATGTACAAGGTCAAACTTTGTGATGTTTGACTTTTCAATAAATCTATATGCTATGAACTGAGGAGAGTGCCTCAGTCGAGACAGATCAAGTGCGTGTGAAGGAGAATGAGTAAGCACTACTGGAATCACCTCATTTGCCATCTGCCAGCTCTTTACTGTCAGCTAGCGGACGACAAAGAAGCTCTTTGCCATCAGCTACCCAAAAGAAGACGGCAAAGAAATGGCAGACGGCAAAGAAGCTCTTTGCCATCCGCGAGCTCTTTGCTGTCTGCTGGCAGACGGCAAAGAATCTTTGCCGTCCGCTGGCAGACGGCAAAGAGAGGTGGCCCCCACCCCCCGCCCATTTGGAAAAAAACTTAACGGCCCACCTCTTTGCCGGCTGCCAGCAGACGGCAAAGAGGTAAAAGGGCGGACGACAAAGAGAGGCGGACGACAAAGAGGACACTACCTAACGACCCGTACCCCCCCGCCCGTTACTCTGTTCTCTCCTCGCCCCG
>NC_041386.1:394491055-394498271 GCF_002162155.2 Triticum dicoccoides
GACATCGACACGACACCCCGACCCCCCGACCCCGAAACAGCACCCCGACCCCGACACGGCACCCCGACACCGACAGGACACCCCGACCACCGACACCTCCCGAAAAGGTGTTCTTTGGCCTTCAGAGGCCGACAGGGTCATATATTTGTGAATTATTAGTTAGGTCATATATTTTTCGATTTTGTTATGAAAAACATCATATATAATTGTGTTGATCGTGTAGTTTTAAATGTGCAGTTGTTTCATCGCTGCGAGGTTTGGTGTTCGACGACCTCGCAGTGCATTTGACGAGCTCTGCCCCTTCGTTCGTGGGTGAGCACAAATGACAAGTCCTCCTCCCCCATTAACTATTTGATCTATTCCGATGAAACTTGATAGCTAGCTATATATGTGTCTTGAATCATCAGTATGCGTAACCAATATGTGTCTCCCGTTCGAAAGCGTCATAGTTATAAATATGCATGCATTTGCATATTTATAACCTTGATTCTTTCGAATTGTCCAACGCTATCCATGGACAGCCCGAGTATGTGTAGATTGGGTTCGTTTTCCCATATTCTTTGCTCCGGATCTGACGCATATATTTCGTCAGTGTCTCCCCTGTTGTTCTCCGGGTACACATCCTCTCTGTTTATTGCAGAGACGTGTATCAGGAGAACAGCGGGGAGGTGCTGCCGAAATTTTGCGTCGGATCTGGAGCATAGCATGGGAAAATGAACCCAATCTACATATACACGGGTGGGATTAGGACCTAGCATTACCTATTAGAGTGTAGGTTGCATGGACGTAATAAAATTGACAAAGTAGATCAACTGATGAATATATACATGGTGAATTACATATATAATTGTTGTGTGTCCAGTAGCTCTGAAAGTCAAGATGAGTGACCGTGCTTGGATGTATACCGGTCACACTGGTCAGAACAAATGGAGCGCTGAATGGTTCACAAAAACTAAGGGGTTTGTGCAAGCCGCATTTGCAAATGTCCAAAAGAAAACCTGGTGCCCCTGTTTCCGGTGCGGCAATTGGGAAAAGAAGACAGAGGCTGAAATGGGCAAACACCTGCAGAAGAGTGGTTTTACGCCCGATTATACGGTGTGGACATTTCATGGTGAGTCTGCCCAACGTGACCGAGATGAGGTGGATCGTTGTTGCACCGACGAGCATGGTACCGGGATGGAAAACATGGTGCAAGGCTATGATGATGCTCGGGATTCGGACAAGGAGATGGAAGAATATCGCCAAGGCACTTTTTGGTACATTGTTCGGCATAGATGGGAAGTCAAAGGATAATACTAAGGCTAGAGTCGATCTGGAGGCGCTATGTGATAGGCCGTTACAAAACATGAAAGAACCGAAAGGAAAGCAGAACTGGACGAAGCCAAAGGCATGGTTCAATCTTGGAAGGCCAGCTATGAGGGAAATTCTCTTGTGGGTGCAACAGCAGTTGATGTTCCCCGATGGGTATGCAGCGAATCTAAAGAGGGGAGCGAATCTTGATAAACTGAAGATATTTGGTCTCAAGAGTCATGATTGGCACATATGGATTGAGCGGGTAATGCCGGTGATGTTGCGTGGCTTCATCCCTGAGGATGAATGGCTAGTACTGGCAGAACTCAGCTATTGCTTCCATATTCTTTGTGTGAAAGAACTATCGCCTGGCGTGCTAGAAGAAATGGAAGAGTTGGCGCTGGAGTTGATCTGCAAGTTAGAGAAGATCTTTCCACCGGGCTTCTTTAATCCAATGCAGCATTTGATTTTGCATCTCCCGACCGAGGCAAGATTGGGGGGGGGGCATGCAAAATCGTTGGTGCTACCCAACTGAGAGGATGCAGAAGACGCTTCGAGAAAAATGTAAAAATAAACGTAGAATTGAAACATCGATGGCTGAGGCATTCATCACAGAGGAGGCGGCAAACTTCGTAACAGCGCACTACGAAGCCAAAAATCGTCATTTGCATAATCCGAAGCCTCGGTACAATGCTGACGAGCCTAAAAAGGGTGGATCCAACCTCAGCCTATTCAAAGGGGACGAGGTAAGAAGAAGAGAGGAGTTGGAGCACGTGGTCGCGGGAGAGGAGGTAGGGTGACTCGTACGACGCCTTCCTCGCCACTGCCCCCAGCTGTTTCACCCGAGCACGTGACTGCTAGGGTGGACTCGTCTGAGGAGGAGGCTGCATGGACTCCGGTCCACGAGCCTCCGGTCCACGAGTCTTCGGCCCACGAGCCTCGGGTCGACGGGCCTTCAGCCCACGAGACTTGGGCCCACGAGACCTCGGAGGAGCACACGTCTGGATGGGGTACCTGGCCGGGTCAGCCTGAGCATGGTGGGGAGCCGAGTGGCCATGCTGATGATGGCGGGGAGCCGACTGATGAGGAGGGGGGCAACGTCTACCAGCATGGTGCTACACGGCTCCCGTCCGTGCCGGTGACCTGCGAGCAGAGGTGGTTGATTTTCCCTGATGGGGAGAGGTACGTAAGTGCATTTAATATTTTTGTACCTTCTGCATTCACGTTTCTTCAAATAACTAATGCGTTGGCCTTGTCATGCTACAGGGGTTGGGACCACCATCATAGTGTCCGCCGGCCCAACTCCGTCCTTGGAGTTCTTTGCCGGCAAAACTTCCCGGAGTTTGTCACGTTGCCTGGTGAGGGTCGGCTTCAGAGCTTGGATTGAGCTGGGAGCACTACGTGGCTGCCCCGGCCCCGCCGGATGAGATTATCGACGGTGCCGTGTGCGACACGAGGGCAGACATGGTTATCAGAAAGTTCTGGGTAATTTCTCCTTTACACATTTAAAAATCTTCAACTAGCTAGTTATTAATTGTACTAATCAATATTGTCTCATTTGATTGCAGACATTCTACAGGTGTGAGGAGGGATACGAGGAGGACGCGGCACATGTTATCGAGAACGTCTGCAAGCGCCTACTCCAGAACTTACGGCACGAGGCTCGGGTGCAGGCTGTTCGAGACTACTACGCCTTGCGTAGTATCAAGAAGACCAAGCCGGCGTGCCGCGATAAGTTCCTGAGTAAGGAGCAGTACATGAAGGTAATTCTTAAGGCCTTCTCTACTTAAGTTCCTTCATTTAGTAATTCTTAGCCGTAGCGCTCAAGTTTCTATTTGCTAACTTAGGCGCCTCCGAGATGGTGTGCGGATCGGATGGATTGTTGGGAGGTGTTGGTCGATGAGTGGTGCTCAAAACAATGGCTAGCCCTCCACAATGAGGCCAAGGACAAACGTGCCCAAATGGAAGGTGTGCCACACCATCAAGGCAGCTCCAACTTATATCAGTTCGGGCACAACTGGGTATGTGGTTTGCTTCATGATTCATGCAATTCATTCATCATGCTAGCTTGAGCCCTTTAATTACTAATTTTCATTGTTTCTCTCTTTCAGGCACGCTACAATAAGGCGGATAAGGTGCCAGAGGTGTACGACCTGTATGCCATGGCCCACACTGCCTCTTTCAAGAAAGTCAAGGCTTTCTCTCAGTCTGACCTCGATGATGCAAACAACTTCACCAACATCTCCTCCCACAACAAGCTCGTGAGATATAGAGATGAGGGGAAGGCGAGGAAAGGGGAGGACTTTAACCCGAGCCAGGGTCCCATTGATCCAGAGCTGGTGATGATATCTGGTGGCGGGAGGTCCCATGGCTCCATAGCCATTGGAGATGGACTTATCCGTTGTCCTAGCACTCTCCCGGAGATCAAGGCGCGCCAGTCGAGCTCCACTCCTGAGATAAGGCCTCGTGAACGGCCAGTGCAACTCGCCATCAAGGTTAGTGATACGTACTCAGTTATCTTTCTCCATTAATTACATTGTGTGCGCTTCCATCAATGATTACAAATGGTCATGTGAGTGGTGTTGCAGGCTGCTATACAGAGTGAGAGAGATAGAACGGAGAAACTTCTGGCGGAGGCGGCGGAGAGGCAGCGGGAGTTGGAGGAGAGGACGACAAAGATGATGGAGGAGGAGAGGGCACGGAATGACATGCAGGCAAGGGCCATGTACGAGCTCCTTGTGGTAAGTTTCTTCTGCAGATTAGCCAAAACATTCATGTAGTGTTTGTCTCATTACTAACTAGTATGACTGAGTCGTCAAAACCAAATGTGCAGTCTGTGTGCGAGAAGACAGGTCAGACCGCTCCGCCGATGCTAGTGATTGCTCCTAGGACCACGGTGAGTTTTATTTGAATGGACATTACTTGCTAGTCTTAACATTTGAGTGTCATCATGCTAACAAGACATTGGAAATGATCTTTGGTGCAGCGTAACTCCAGACAAGCATCGCACGATCCTTCTCCATCTACCGACACGAGCCACCCCGCTCCTACACCTCCTGGATCTTGGTAAGTTTATCTAGTGTTTTGCTTAACACATGCATAAAGACCTAGACTTAGCTTTATTTCCTCCAATGCTTACCATAATGACCTAGACTTAGCTTCTTCTCCTCCAAAATGACTTAATAAGCTTACTGACCTCCAAAACCATCCATTTTACCTAAGTTAGCTCTAAAACGATATGTACTTAGCTTACTTATGTCAAAAATTGCATAATTAGCTTAGTTAGCTCATAGACGATCCATTTTACCTAAGTTAGCTCTAAAATGACCCATTTTACCTAGGTTAGCTTATAAATGATCCAGTTCATCCAAGTTAGCTCAAAAATGACCCATTTTACCTAGATTAGCTCCTAAATGATCCATTTTACCTACGTTAGCTTTAAAATGACCCATTTCACCTAGGTTAACTCCAAAATGACCCATCTTACCTAGGTTATCTCATAAACGATCCATTTCAACTAATTTAGCTCATAAATGATCCATTTCACCAAGTTAGCTAAAAAACGATCCATTTCACCTAAATTAGCTCTTAAATGATCCATTTCACCTAAGTTAGCTCAAAAAGATCCATTTCAACTAAATTAGCTCATAAATGATCCATTTCATCTAAGTTAGCTCAAAAACGATCCATTTCAACTAAGTTAGCTCATAAATGATCCATTTCACCTAAGTTAGCTAAAAAACAATCCATTTCACCTTAGTTACCTCAAAAACGATCCATTTGACCTTAGTTAGCTCATAAACGACCCATTTCAACTAAGTTATCTGATAAATGATCCATTTCACGTTAGCTAGCTCATAAACGACCCATTTCAACTTAGTTAGCTCATATATGATCCATTTCACGTAAGTTAGCTCATAAATGACATACTCTTCTTGTTCTAGTCTTCTTCTTGTTCTACTCTTCTTGTTCTAGTCTTCTTCTTGTTCTACTCTTCTTCTTGTTCTAACTTTCTTATTTTCATTTTGCAGATTTCATTCACTTGACGAAAGCTTGCATAGATGGAGTGCTCCTTATCCCTTTCTCTGTTTCTTTTATATCGTTGAACTATGCATGTATCGTTGGATGAAACTATTGTAATATATATGGTTGGATGCCTCTATGTTGAACTTGTTATGTATGATGGAACTATGCATGTAATATATATGGTTGGATGATGAAGTTATGTGTTGGATATCTTATATGTTTGCTCTGTAATGGCCTTTTGAAATATATCTATATATGTCATATATAGTTGTGATGAAAATTGTTGGATTTAATAAAAAACAGATAAAAAAGCCAATAAGCAGGCTCTTTGTCGTCTGCCACCGACGGCAACGGGATCTTTGCTGTCTGCCGCGGACGGCAAAGAAGACACGTGGCATCCAGCTGTGCTTCCTGGGAGCTGACCCATTTGGTCAGTTTGCCTACAGTGGCAGACTACAAAGACTTTGCCATCAGTGGAAGACGGCAAAGAACCTGCCATGTAGTGACGTGTAGATGACATCATACGGCGGACGGCAAAGACACTAGAAATTTTGCCATCAGCGGCGGACGGCAAAGGCCTGCCGTTAGCCACTTAACGGACTGACAGTGCAATTATTGCCGTCCGCTCTCTTTGCCGTCAGCCGCCAGGAAGCAGACGGCAAAGTAGCTATTTACTGTAGCCTACTTTGCCGGAGCCTTTTGCCGTGCGCGGCTGATGGCAACGGACTTTGCCGTCCGCCGTTCATGCCTTTGCCGTCCGCCGTGGCAGACGGCAAAATAGCTGATTCCTGTAGTGAAGTGTGCAAAAAGAGTATGTGTGTGAAAGAGAAAGTGACAACAAACGATAAATTAGAGAGAGAGAGTGTGTTTTTTCGTTTCTTATGCGAGCATATCATGCATGCATCTCCGAGATGGAAAAGCGAGGCGAGGAGATACACGAAGATATCTAGTGTGTGATTGTTTGCAACGGAGAGAGACACCCCTGTAGCACATGTCCAATAGAGGTCTGGCCAACAGGGAACAAAGGTCGAGAGGGACACATGGATGGCATGGACACATGGGGAAGGAGAGAGGGTGTGTTTGTGATAGAGAGATCCCGTCGAGATCGTGAGGGGACTATATGGGTGGGAGATCGAGGGAGTGTGTGCGCAATAGAAAGATGCCCCGAGAGAAATCGAGATAGACCATGCACATGTTTGCGATGGAGACTAATATTAGCTAGTCATATACATATAGGGGGGACTGCGTGTGCCTACAATTGAGTGAGAGACCATCATACTTGGCTAGCTGGGCATGAGATTGTGTGTGTGCGCGTGTAAGATGGAGAGAGAACGAGGGGGAGAGATAGAGTTTTAGATGGGCCTATCGAGTGCGAGTGAGATATGCATGTGTATGTGTGACCCAGGTCGATGGAGAGTTTGAGAGAGGGGGGAATAGCTCCGAGACGACATAGTGGCGCGTGAGAGAGTTAGGGCAAAGATCCAAGGAATTTATGTGCGTACGATGAGTGCACCCAAGATATCTAGCTTGGACTAGCTAGAGTATCATACATAGTGTGCGAGAGAGACCTATAGATGGTGTATATATGCATGCAAACTAGAAAGATCCCGACCCCCCCCCCCACACACAAAGAGAGAGAGAGAGAGAGAGAGAGATGGAGAGAAAGGGAGAGGGACCAACAAGGTTTTTGTGTTGGATGCGTGCGACAGAATTGAAGATTGTCGGCGAGAGAGAGAGAGAGAGAGAGAGAGAGAGACAGAGAACAGGAGTCCGGGAGAGGGGGAGGTCGCGTTTTATGCATCAAAGACTGATATAAACCATGTTTCGATATAAAATTGCATTCAAATATTTAAATTGGAGAACATGTTGTCTGCAATCCACATATGAATGGATATATGCG
>NC_041386.1:394498679-394536464 GCF_002162155.2 Triticum dicoccoides
GGAGAGGGACCAACAAGGTTTTTGTGTTGGATGCGTGCGACAGAATTGAAGATTGTCGGCGAGAGAGAGAGAGAGAGAGAGAGAGAGAGAGACAGAGAACAGGAGTCCGGGAGAGGGGGAGGTCGCGTTTTATGCATCAAAGACTGATATAAACCATGTTTCGATATAAAATTGCATTCAAATATTTAAATTGGAGAACATGTTGTCTGCAATCCACATATGAATGGATATATGCGTATATCAAACAAGTTCATTAATTTGACTTTCAACATGTTCATGGAGTACTATAATACTGTACAACATGCTACTCGATTGAGGTGTTCAATTTTGGATTTAGTTCACTATTTTGACCTACTGAACGAGCTATTTCATTGAATCGAGATATTTCATTTTGGCTTTGATTCGCGTTTTTGAGTGGGTCAAGTATTTGTCATATAGTAAATCGCTAGCAACGAGAATGTAAAAACACATTACTCCCTTTATCTGATCTAAATTTAGTTGTACAAAATGTATGATTAAAGGCCAAAACGTTGATTTTTACAAGGAAAACTGCCTGGTAGTTTTGCATCCTGAGCTGCATGAGTGTACTATCTCATATCAGTGGGTTTGAGTACTTTGGTTCTGCAGTGGGTTTTTCAGTGTTTTTTTATTGTGTTGTCATGTCGTATCCTTAGCTCTTACATCATACCCCCTCCTTCCAGATTAAATGTCGCAGAAATGGATAAAACTGGATGTAGCTAGAACTGAAATACGCCTAGACCCATCCATTTATTTCTGGATGGAGGGAATACATGTCAATATGTCATGCCTTTCTATTCTTCAGTACCTATTCCATCTCTGTTGTAGCATGTTTTATAACTGAATCACCATTCTTCTATACAAGGCATGCAAGGGGAAGACGACTATGTTAGAATCTGAAGGGTTACAAACCAGGTCTTTGCAAAAGATCCAAACACCAGGAGATGACAAACCAACTCCATTTCTCATAGATATTGCTCCAGCACAAAGAAACCCAACTCCCACTAATAATAAGCGGATTCCAGTGGCCAAAGAACTTGTCCTCTCCAGTCCAGCAATAGAATGTCAACTCCATTCTAAGAAGCGTGTGCGTATCCTCGCATCATGAAATTTATAGCATTATGATCATATTTTCTACATGTTTCTTACCCATCTCTCTTTTAGAAAATAAGGTTAAACGATACAAGACTTCCTCCATTGGGATCATATTCGAGGAAAATATCTTGCGGGAATTCTCTGTGCTCCAATGCTGATGTAAGTACCTGTTGTATATCACTATATTTTTACATCAGCATGCATTTTGTTAATCGGCGTGAATCTAACCTTTATCTAATCTAAAATTAGTTGTAGCAAAATGTTAAAGGCGCCAATGTTGATTTTTGTAAGGACAACTGCCTGGTAGTTTTGCATACCGAGCTGCATGAATGTAGTATCTCATATCACGCACATTACTGAATTGTAGTGCTTCTCTGGTTGCCCATTCATTCATTGTGTCAATGTTGCTTTCGTATTACCTTACCTGGCTGATGATAGTTGTGCCATATTGTGTTAATTTGGTGTAGGATAGTTGCCCAAATGTTCGTTGTGTCAATGTTGATTTCCTATTATCTAACTTGGCCAATGATAGCAATGCTAGTCTGTTAATTTTGTGCATGCTGCTGAAGATAAGAAGACAAACTCTGAAAATAGCAAGGCAACCCCATTGTTTCTTCCAGTAAATCTAGGCCAGGTAATATGTCAATGACTCATGATTAATCTGTTTGGTTCCCGTCCTAATTTATGTTATGATCAGTGGTCGAGACACTCTCCACTATCAATAATACAAGCCTGCCAAAATCGCCATCTGAATGTGTTCAGTATCCTCTGTCTCGAATGCAATGGAATAAATGTATGTTTGTGAACCAATTAATGGCTGAAGCAATGATGGAAATGGTGGATGAATCAGAGGTGCAGAGTCGTGCGACACAACAACTGATCAATGTTTTCAGAGACAATGTAGCAAAGGAGCAAGAACTTGCCCACATGCTTATGGGCGTCATCTATGCTGAGGTTGCAGATTGTGACGTTGTCGATGGTTAGGTTCTGCACATTTATTTACACTGGCATCAATCTTTGATTGCCCAGTGGATGTAATTTCCTGTAATATATGCTGGATATGCAATGTTATTCCCTGTATGCCGTACCTTTGCTTGATAAGTTTTGGTCCTGTGCATAATTGCTCGTTGTAACGGGCTCAAATTATCTAACTTGTCCTAAAGACATGAACGAACTTTAGTGGGCCCATTAACTTAATGGGCCGTTACTAGTCCGAAAGTTAATGGTCGGCCCTCTTACCTCCAGGGTCATTAATAGGCCATTACTAAGTTTGGGATACATATGGCCCAACTATACTGTAGGCCTTTAGCAGGCCGAAAGAGACAACGGGCTTGTACTGGACCATGAAGAGCATGTGCCGCTAAGAGGCCGAAAGTCAGGTCGTATTGTAAACAGCCCAACTGTGTTGTGGGCCTTTAGCAGGCCGAAAGAGAAACCAGGCTGGTATTGGACCATGAAGGGCATGGGCCGTTAAAAGGCCAAAACTAAGGTCCGACTGCAAATGGCCCAACTCATTTATGGTCCGTTTTTTGACTGGGAACTGTGGGGCAAACCCCCACAGCATATCAAGACCTTTATTTAAAACAAAGTAACAAGATACAAAGCTGATTACAAGGGGTAATCTACAGAGAGAAACTAAACTAAAAGGAGGGAATGGAGGCAGAGAAGCCTTACTACACTAAGCCTTAAGGGGGAAGGAAGGAGATCCACTTGAGAAGGTCATCCTTGTAGGCAGATTTAATCCTATGTTGCAACAGAGAGATATCATGCCTAAAAGCAGCACACCATTTATAAAAACTAGCCCTCTCATTTCTTAAAACCTTGGCATTTCGAATGATCCAGATGTTCCAACATGCAGTGAACACCACTTCTGGAAAAAAAGGCTTGTTAAAATCATTCCTAGCATGAATAACCACATCAGACATAGAGTGCCCTGCAGGCTAATCAATTTGTAGATAATTCCAGACACGAACGCAGAAATTGCAGTTGAAGAAAAGATGATCCCTAGTCTCCCGAACCTACAGGGGGCAGAGCCTGCAATGCACTCCATCCTCCATGTGCCAATGCCTGCGTTCTACCATATCCTTAGTATTCAGCCTGTCCATGATGAGCATCCAAGCAAAAACCTTAATCTTGAGAGTACATGAAGATTTCCATATCCAATAGAGCAGAGGGTTAAATGTTTCAGACTGAAATGTGTGGGCATAAAACATCTTGGGCCTAAACTGCTTAGATGAGTTCTGCCAAAACCACACATCCTTAGAGCCAGATACTCTGCTATGAGAACCCATCATAAATTGAATAATGCCCAACTCTCCAAAAGCCTGAGCAGATAGGGCAAGATGAAAGTGCTGAACAATATCCTGAGAACTGAAGAATTCCTTGACTGTAATCCATGGGTCCTTAACATAAGAAAATAACCTTGGAAATCTTAATTGAAGAGGAGAGACTTCTCACCAATATTCCAGTTATCTGACCAAAGCAAAGCAGTGTCACCATCATTAACCTCAACCCAAGAGCACTCTCTAAAACTGATCATAACCTTGCAAATATCCTTCCACCAGAAAGAGCCACATGCAGAGGTTCCTTGTGGCACCCTTTCATGGCAGTAAGAATTCCAAATGAGAGAAACCCAGGGAACATCTTTTTTATTGAGGAAATTACTAACATGCTTGAGCAGCAAGGCAACATTTTGTACCCCAAAATTGAGAATACCAAGACCACCCCTGCTTTTTGGCCTACAAATAAGCTCCCAAGCTACAAGGGAGGGGGCAGGTTCATCTCTGTTTTTCTCCACAAACACTGCCTCTGAATTCTCTCTAATTGCTTGAGGACACCAGCTGGAACAACCACGCTGCACATGAAGAAAATGGGAATTGAGGACAGAGCAGAGTTCAGGAATTGGAGCCTCTCCCCTTGGTTAAGAAAAGAGTAACTAGCAGTCATTCTTCTTTCTATATAGTCCACCAGAGGAAAAAATTCCACCATTTTGGGCCTTGTGGTTCCCACTGGCAGCCCAAGATAGGTGAAAGGCAACCAAAAGAAACAGCAAGATTATTCATCACAATAGGATCAACATTTATGGGAATAAGGAAAGATTTGTGGTAATTGACATCAAGGCCAGTGGACTGAGCAAACACTTGGAGCATATCTTTCAAGGCCAGAAGCTGAAACCTGTCAGCAGGTAAGATGATTAGAGTATCATCAGCATATTGGATCACAGGGTAATCCTGGTCATGACAAGGGATAGGCAGATGAAGAATTCCTCTTCTGAGCATGTCATTGATGACGGATTGCAAAAGGTCAGCAGCAATAACAAAGAGTAAAGGAGAAACAGGGTCACCCTGCCTGACTCTCTTTTACAAACAAATTTTCTCCCAAGAACTCCATTAAGAAGAACTGAAGAAGTACTAGTACCCAGCAGCTGCTGCATCCAGAGAATCCATTTCTCATTAAAACCTTTGTGCCTAAGGATATGAAAAAGAGCTTCATGTTCCAAAGAGTCAAAAGCCTTTTCAAAGTCTAACTTAAGGATTACAATTGGCCTTTTAGATTGATGGCATTGATGCAAATACTCTTGAATTGTTATGCTCTTAATAAAACCATATTGGTTCTTGTGGATGCAGTGTAAAATCAACTCTTGAAACCTATTTGCCGCCATTTTAGAGAGAAATTTCTGGCCCATACTAGTGAGGGAAATAGGCCTATAATCTCCCACATCTTCAGGTGAAAGCTTTTTAGGTACAAGAGTAATGTAAGAATCATTAATGTTATCCAGGATAGCATTGCCCTCATAGAATTCCTGAGCTAGCTCATAAAAGTCCTTAGAAATTATATCCCAGCATTTTTTGAAGAAAAGGCCATTGAAACCATCAGGACCCGGGGCTTTATCAACAAGCATATGTTGACCCACATTGTCCATTTCATCTTTTTCAAAAGGCTTGGTGAGAATGTCAAGGCCAGCCATAGGGGTGATGAGAGTAGAGAGGTCAAAGCCCATGACAATGCCTCTTGATGTGCCCATTCTGTTTTTAAAACAATTCCATATGATTCCTACCGTTTGAGCATGATCATTGACTACAGTATCATCAGTCAATTTCAGGCTTGCAATAGAATTCCTCCTGTGCCTTTCAATGGCCATGGCATGGAAAAACTTTGTATTTTCCCCTCCCACCTTAATATATCTGACAGTACACCTTTTTCCAATAAAGGAACTGCAAATGTAGCAATTTCCTCAGGTGCACTTTGAAAAATTTCCTAAAATTAAGCTCCTGGATAAACAGAGGCATCCACTCTTCCAAGTCATCCAGCAGAAAAATAACATGATTACATTTAGCAATGAGGAGCTTCAACTTTGAGACATTCAGTTGCCATATTTTAAGGCACATTCTGAGAGACTTGAAATTATCAGCAATTTTAGCAGTTATGTGCCCCTTCCTAGAAGGGATATTCCAAGAATTAGCAACACAATCCATAAATCCTTCCAATTCCAACCAATAGTTCTCAAACCTAGAAAGATTTGACTTAGGGATAGATGTTTTGATTGTGACAACACATGGGATATGGTCAGAAGCAGTCCTAGCAAGGGGAAGCACTTCAGTCATAGGATAGATAGATATCCTGTCTACTAAGGTAAAAAACCAGTCTAATTGCTCCAGAAGTGGGCTATCTTGCATATTAGACTAGGTGAAAGCTCTTCCCTTGATGGGCAATTCCAGGAGGCCCAAATGTCCTATAATCTCATTAAAAATGAACATATCATTCAGGTCCCCTCCAGGCAAATTCCTGTTATCTATGGACCGAATGACATTAAAATCCCCTAGAAGCAGCCAATTCTCATCACAGGTATATTTAGGTTATAAAGCCGATAGACAAAATTGTCTCTAGCTTCACCCTGACAAGGTCCATATACAGCAACCAGAGTCCATTTTTCATTGTTCTGTCTGGAAACAAACTCAACAACTACAACAAACTGCTGAATTTCAATTAAAGATCCAAGAAAGACAGAGGAGTTCCAGACCACAAGAATTCCCCCACAGGCTCCCATTGCAGGAGAGCAAACAAAGCTGTGAAATCTCTTGGGGCAGAAACTCTTAATTGACCTAGAGTCAAAAGAAGAACATTTGGTTTCCTGCAAACAGGCAACAACACATTGACTTTCATCGATTTTTTGCCTTACTACTCTCTGCCTAGCTTCTGAATTTAAACCTCTGACATTCCAGCACAAAACATTCCAGTTTCTACAGAGATTACTCATTAAAACATAAAGTGATAATGTCCAGAGAGCATATAGCACACAATTCCATATGAACAAAAGGGCACATAATAGTCAGACCTAGCATCATTACAATAAAGTTTGCATAATAAGGTGACCAATAAAAGGACAGAAATAGAGCAAATTTAGAGGCTTGCCAGACCCAATAATAAAGAAGAACGCTAATCATTTGCATTAGTGGCAGTAGCATTGGGTGGTTTCATCATAAGAGCATCCACAGATAGGAGTTGAGCATCAATCTCCAGCTCCCTGCCAATCTCCTGCAGTCGAGCAACAGGTGTAGCTGGTGGGATGTCCTCATGGGCTGGGTCATCTGGCATCTCAGCAGTGAAAGGCTTTGCTCTGGGCTTCCTCCTTTTGGGTTGCAGAGAAAGCTCCTGAAAGGTGGGCTTGAAACCATCCCATTGGGCCGAGCTTCTAGTGCATCTTCGAACTGAAGTGTCAACAATGGGAGTGGGCGCCAACGTCTTGCGAGGCCTCCTAGCTTTAGTGGGTGCAGCATATGGTGAAAGCTGAGTGTCAGGAACATCTTCAGAGAACAAAGCTCTGGCAACCGGCCTAACTAGCGTCTGCTCCCTCCAGGTTAGCATAGGTACATCAATGTCACCGAAGACCAGGTCCCAACTCCTCTTAGATAAAACTAGAGGCTCAAAAGGCTGCAAAGCAACATGTTTAGGAACATTGTAGACAACAGGAGCCTGCAGAAGATTTTCAAATGACCTTCTCCACACCATCTCAGGAGGTAAAGGAGGCCCAAAAGTAACAACAGTAGGCAGTTCCACTTGAGGCACAACGAGAGGAGGCTGGTATATCACAATAGCCTAGTTTCTAACATCATTGATGTAATCTACCAAAGGAAAATTATCAGCCTCACGCAGCTCCTCATCTGAAGAAATAACAGGGATAACATGATTCTGCTGGACACCATCAGAACTGGGCTGAGCAGAGATGTCGATCACCATAGATTCCTGATCTTGCGACACAGGCTGGTCCACTGGCGCATTCTAATTACCCCGGTTGTTGTCTTCCACATCATTAACGGCAGGCTCTGGAGGGGGAGGAGGGACATCATTCCATCCCAAGGCTGGATATGGAGGCAGATTGAAAGGTGGCAGTTCTGGAAATGGAACCCCGAGAACCGGATGTGGATTGCCATTGATGGGCATCCAATCTTCATCCTGCGGCGTCTGTTCAGCAAAATTCGCCCCCAAGATATACAGAGGGGCCATCCAAGATACCCCCGCGCCACCCCAGGCCGCATAATCCATGAAGACAACATCACGGGGCACAAGAACATCTTCAGGGAAAGAAGCGAACACAAGAGATCGAACCAGATATGTATTGTCACTAATCCAATGGTGAAACTTGCCAAACGTGTTCACATCAACTCTGATACAGTCAGTATTGCGAAGATCCAAAGGGATGCCCAAGAACATGAGTAAACCTTGACGGAAACCTTGGGCGCCCCTGAAAGATTCCCCCTGTGAAAGTGCGTTATATCGACTAGAGGGGGGTGAATAGGCGATTTTTATGAAAGTCTTCAAAACGTGAGAGTTATGAAGACAAACAGAGAAGATTATGCCTATTACTATGCAGCGGAAGTTAGATTACACTAGGCCATCCATGGTCATGTATTCAATAGAGTGAAAGCACAATGACAAACAACTGCAGTGTAATAAGGATCAGGTAGGAAGAAGTTATGAAGCCAAACAAATCATACATTCACGTTGTGAAGACAAAAGATAAAGCAAGCATGCAATGGCTTCACAATGTGTAACAGTAAGAAAAGGAAGTGAAGATGAAACCAGTGACTCGTTGAAGACAATGATATGTTGGACCAGTTCTAGTTGTTGTGACAACTGTACGTCTGGTTGGAGCGGCTAGGTATTTAAACCTTAGGACACACAGTCCCGGACACACAGTCCTGAACACACAGTTCAGGACACCAAGTCCTCACTGTATTCTCCTTGAGCTAAGGTCACTTAGTCCTCGCCCAATCACTCTGGTAAGTCTTCAAGGTAGACTCCCAAACCTTCACAAACTTCGTTCACTGGCAATCCACAATGTCTCTTGGATGCTCTGAACGTGACGCCTAACCGTCTGGAGGATTCACAGTCCTCAAGTGTAATAAGTCTTCAGATCACACAGACAAGAAGACCTAAGTGATGCCCAATTTGCTCTGGCTCTGGGTGGTTAGGGCTTTCTCCTCGCTAGGAATTTTCTCTCAAAGGCTTCGAGGTGGGTTGCTCTCAAACGACAAAAGCCGTGCACTGAAATCTGAGCAGCCAACCATTTCTGGTTGTGGAGGTGGGCTATTTATAGCCACTTGGCAACCCGACCTGATTTGTCCGAAATGACCCTGGGTCACTAAGGAACTGACACATGCCGCAATGGTCAGATTTCAAACTCTCATGGCAACTTTACTTGGGCTACAAGCAAAGCTGACTTGTCCGGCTCTGGACAAGATTCGCTCTCATTGTCTTCGCTCGAAGACATAGGTTTTTGATTTAGGCATCACTTCAGTCATTCTGACTGGTTCTCCTGGACCCCACTTAACAGTACGGTGGTTCCTATGACTCAACACAAAAGAAAAGGAACTACGAAAGATCTATGTCTTCGAGCTCCATAGGCTTCATAACGTTTCTTCCTTTGTCATAGTCTTCAATGTGAATATCTTCATATACCACCTTTGTCTTCAATGTCTTCGTACATTTTAGGGGTCATCTCTGGTAGTAAAACCGAATCAATGAGGGACTTCTACCTGTGTTTTTCTGCAATTCTCACAAACACATTAGTCCCTCAACTAGGTTTGTCGTCAATACTCCAAAACCAACTAGGGGTGGCACTAGATGCACTTACAATCTCCCCCTTTTTGGTGTTTGATGACAAACTAGTTGAAGTTTTCAACGGGGAATATAGTGTGTGAAGTTTGTAAAGGGTAGGGAATTGCCATCATAAGTTGCAAAGGCTCCCCCTGAAGATGTGCATATAGGTTAATTTGCTTTTGGAATGCAAATGCACATGGCGGGTTGTACTTGAGGAGATCCTCTTCAGCTTACGATGACAATCCACTATGTATGTGAAAGTATATGAAGATAATGACATGCATAATGGAAAATGGACATCTGCAGTATGAAAGTATATGAGATAATGACATGCGGAATTTATCTTCGCAAACAGAGTGGCAAACAAGTAGCAGACGACCATCGAGTTTTAGTGTTTACAACTCAAAGAACCAAATAAAGTAAAAGCAAGAGTTGTAAACACGAGGCAAACTATAACAAAACATAAGGCACCCGCCCATATTGACCCGCTTGAAGACTATAAACATCATATGCTTCTCCCCCTTTTGTCAGTAATGACCAAAAAGGTTTGAAGACATAGAGTTTTCTACGCGTTCCCAGGCGCAGCAGGGTCAGTGGAGTTGTTTGGCGGTGCAGAACTTGGATGTGCTGAAGCAGATGGTGGTGATGTAGCATCGTCGTCTTCATCAATGATCCTTGCAGTAATTGTGGCAGCAGATGAAGAAAACTCAGAGTCTTCAAGTGACGGTGTGTTGCGCATCACAGCCCTTCTTAGAGGTGTGGTGTCAAATTTGAAGCGCTCTGTGAAGCCATCCTCTTCAAGTTCAACTTCAGTGCATATCATTTAGAGCCCTTTCCATGTACGACGGCACGTCTCATGAGTGACAAAAGCATTCTTGGTGGCTAGGTTTCGAAGACGATTGACATCCACCAAGAGGCTCTTCATCTGACGCTTTAGCCAGTCATGATGCCTATCTTGCTTTTGGTGAAGGGCCACAAGAAGCTCTCGGTCAGTGAGGACACGAGCACGCTTCTTGGGTCTTGGAGCATTTGTGCTGTCTGTGGCTTCAGTAGATGCTGGTGCATGTGTAGTGCCAGCCAACGGATATACCCTGGATATGGCTTCAACACCTTCAACATTTTGCGTGAAGCTCTGGTGTTCTACATTCTGAAGACTTATCGGTTGCTTGGCAGGCTCAGGGTATATTGCTTCAGTAGAGGTATCCACATCTGGCAAGAAGATCCGATGGTTTTGGGCAGAGGGCTGATACGAGATCGCAGAGTGCAGTTTGATTAGCCTCATCACCCAAGGAGCATAGAACTTCAAACCAAATAATTCAGAGCCTGACGCTGCAAGTTGGCGTATGAAGAAATCCTGTGCGTTGAACCATTTGCCAAGAAGGATACAGAATATCATAGTCTTCATTGCATCGTCGATCTTGGCATGTGGTGAGTGTCCCTTAATGGGCCAGAGAGTCCGCCGGATAATGTGATATATGGTCCTGGGCAGGTACTCTAGGTCTTCAGTTGGATAAGGTGTATCCTGAGGCAATGGCTTCATCATAGAGAGCATCTGACTCATATTTGGTTCAGGCCTCTGGAATATGCTCTTAATAGCTTCAGCATGTAGTTGACATCCTTCCTCGTAGTATTCGCCAGGAGTGGGCAGGCCAGTGAGCTCAATGATATCAAATGCATTGGCTTCATGATGGACATTTCTGGTCATCCACTCCAGTACCCAAGTCTTCGGATCTCTGTTGTATCCTTTAATGTGGAGGGTGGCATAGAACTGAAGCAGAAGCTCTTCATTCCAGTGCTCTTCATCTGTGACAAACGGAAGCAGACCCACTTGCCTGAAGCAATCCAAGACTTCCTCAAGACATGGCAGACCAGCAATGGCTTCAACCTCAAGGTGCTTGTGGGGAAAGATGCGACCTTGGTTGTATAAGATGCATGAATAATAGCTGTGCTGAGAATAGCTCCAGAACCTGTCTGATACAATCCTTTCCCTTGAATAGGGGTTCTTGGAGCTATTGAAAAATGTATTGTCTGCCTTGAAGCTGTTGATGTCAAAGGAACCAGGTGCTGATGCAGGACTTGGGAACCTTGGAAGCCTTGGGACTGGCTTCTGGACATGAGGCCTGTGCTCAATATGATAATCGAATTGAGGACCTGCAGCAGACTCAAGAACATAAGTGTCTGGCTCGGTAGCTTCGCTGTCCGCTGAAGCATTTGGTGGGGCGGGCTCCACATTGGCTTCAGTGTTTGTGGTGGGAGCCGCATCATTTTCTTCCTCCGCTTGTGTAGTGGGAGGGACAACCTCAGGCACGTTCTCATGGAGAACTGCATCTTGATGGAGCGGGGAAGTGGGTTCTGGTGGTGCTTCTTCATTGTCTTCGGCTAATGCAGCCGGAATTTCTGCAGTATGGACTTGAGGCCGTGGACCTTTGCGAAGCCTACGGAACGCAGACGACGCTTGTGGGGTCGGAGTGGGCTGGACTTCAAAGTCTTCTTCCTCCTGAGGGCGATCCGCCAATGACTCATCATGTGCCATTGGCGTCAGAGGACGACCAATACTGATGAGTTCGCTTGTTTCAGGCTGAGGAAGGGCTGCATCATCTTGTGCATTGTCTTGACGATCAATGTCTTCAGCAGCTATGGAGTCGGCTGCTGGAATATCTTCAGCTTCAGGAGCCTCTGTGGGAGCAGGCTCATGAACTGTCAGTCGTCTTTCTGCATTGGGGTGAATGACAGAAAGGGGTTCAACCATCAAGGGCTCTGTGGGAGCAGCCGTAGATTTCTTGGTCTTGCGCTTCTTTTTGCTGGGGGCAGTAGGAGAGGCTTCAGAGCTCTTCCTTTTTCTGGCTTCAGCCTCTGCAGTTCTTGTCTTCTTTAGCTCTGAAGCTGTTGACCGGCTCTTTAGCTTCGAGCCAGTCGTTGCAGTGGGAAAGACAATTTGAACCGCTTCTTGCCGAGGTGCCTCTGGTTCATTCACAGCAGACTTCTTCATCTTCTTCGCGGCCATCTTGGGGTCGATGCCAGGACGCCCAAGTGCCTTGCGCTTTTCAGCCTCGTTGTAGGCTTGAACACATTTTTCTGCAAAAGACTTCATCCTTTCACGCGAGCCCTGAGCTTCAGCCCGCTTCTTCAGAAAGTTTTCTTTGAGCTCATGCAGCATGATTTTGAAGCTCCTCACTTCCTGCACGCTGAGGCTGGCCATGTGCTTCTTGAACTGAGCCTTTTCGTGATCAATTTTCTGCTTCAGCTCAACAATGCGCTGAGCAATGGCCAGTTCTGAAGCAATTGTGCCTTGGAAGGCGACACTGAGGCCAACTGGCAGCTGCAGATCATGGAAGCTTATGTCTGGTGAGTCAACCCATTCATCGATGAAGCTGTGAATGATTGCGACATCAAAGAGAGGCAGATTGTTGAAGATTTCAGCTTCTTCTTTGCTTTTGATAAGCTGCTCTAGAGCGTCATCTCCCAGATCTTCATCGCTTGATAGATCAATGGCTTCGCTGTGCAGAATGGCAGCAGCAGTGAGCTCTTTGCCTGTTTGTTGCTGGGGCTCCTTTTCCTTCTGGGGCTTGGAGACGCGGGATACGTCTTCAGACTGCACACTGACTTCAGGAGGTGCAGTTTTCAAAGGCTTCGCCCTTGAGATTTTTGAGACAGGGCCTGGCTTTGAAGCTTTTGGTTTCTTCGTCTGCTTTGGCTTCGGCACAGCAGGAGCTTCATCAGACTCAGAGTCAGCTGGAGGGTCATTCACGGCAGCCCCTTGTACTAAGATGTGAGTGATCAGGCCCTCAAGATTGGCAAAAGGACCGATGATAGTGGGTTCGGCGTCGCGTGTGCCATCTGCCCTTGGTGAGGAGGGACCAGGGTTGAAGTCTAACCCGAATTTCTTCTTGTTTAGCTTCGCTGACTTTTGGGCAAACTGGAAGTTGCGCTTGAAGAGATTGTCATCACGACACCAGAGGAGTGACGACGGATGCGCATCATCAGGCTGTGGTCCTCGGACCATGCATGGGTAGAAGCCTTGCGCAATGGCTCCATCTTTGGTTCTGGGTAAGAGGTTCTTGAAACGGATATCCCCCCATGGCCTCTTGATGGCATATTTCTCTGCATACTCCTGAGTGACGAAGCGGTATTTGAACCACTGTTCTGCCCATTAGCGTCGAATCCATTGGATTCGGGTCTTGCGCTGCCCATAGCTCTCTTCTGGATCTGTTTTGTACATTTCTGCCAAGTCTTCAGGCAGATCTTTGGATGTTCCCTCACGTCCCTGTCTGCCCCCCTTCCTTGCTGCTGCTTCTGAAGCCATAAACTTTAACTTGAAAGGCTTCAAAACTTTCAAAGGCTTCAAAGGCTTTCTTTTTCTGGACCAACGGGAACTGGCTTCACGAGAGTTTATGTGATGCTGTAGGAATTCTGCAAACGAATGCAGACTATGAGAACCGAAGGATTCTCCCACGGACATGTACCTGTGACAGCATTAAGGTGCGAGGGAAGGGGAAGAGGTCATATGCATTCTCAGAAGGTTTTTGAAGATTAATCAGTTTAGAAGACATTAACCTCATCATGCGAAGACATTCACTCATAGATAAGAAGTAGGTTCCAGATTTGTACGAACCCACAGATCAGTACAAGTGAGGAACCTAACTACTTTATGAAGCACAAGTGAATATACTAGGCATCTTATGAGATGCAGCGATAGATCTAACTAGTGTGAAGAGAAACTTCTTATGGTAGAAAGTGACAGAACCATGAGATCAAAAGAGGCTATAAAAAGAAGTTTTATTTACCACACTAGAACTGCTAGACGGAAGGGAGTGGATGCCGAGCAGTTCAGTCCTCCGTGCCCTAACTTGGCGACGGAAAACACCTACGGCGACGGCGGAGAGGACGATGTCCGCGGTCGGCGTGAGGACGGCGTTGGAGAGGTTGCGGCAGCGAAGCGCTTCGTCTCTGGCGTCGTCGAGTGCTAGCGGTGGCGCTAGGGTTCGTGCGAGGGTGGAAGAAGGAGATAATGACCGCGGTAAGTGTGAATTTATAGGCTCAGGGGCGGCACTATGCTATTACACAGGTGCCCCTGGCGGTTCGCATTTGAGGAACGCGTGGCCAGTTAGCGAAAGTTTGGGGTTTGTTCCACGTCCCACGCGCGCCTAAATTGTCGGGCGGTCGTTCCTGCTTCTCCGGATTTTATGTGGAGGAATGAGCATTAAAAACGGACTTTATGGTTGTCTCTATATCTTCAGCTGAAGGACACAGTGAAGACATTCGACAGTTTCAATAGAACGCATATGACTTAGAGGATTGAATTTGAGATAGAAAGCATAGAGAGATTAGGGTCCGATCACATTCACTTAGTTCAAAAGATTCAACCAAGAAGACATAGCTATAAGTGAATGCTGTAGAGGACAGAACACTAGTATGTATATATCTATATAATCAACGTAGTGAAGATAATCATGAAGACATGTTGAGTTCTAAGCCAAACCAAATGTGAAGATATTGCAAGGTAATGCCATGAGTGAAACACATCAAAATGGAACGTTTGGTGGTGGCGTTACCCACCGTATAGGAAGTATTAGACCCAGACACGGCGCACAATTATCGTGGCACTCCGAAGTCAAATTCCACATTAATGTATTCACACTTAGAATGTATGTCTTCATTGATTGAAGATATACTTTACTTTGTCTGTTGCACATCTAAGTCGTCAATATGCATAAGTGTTAGGATGTGTGCCTGATCACAGGACATTTGAGGATTCCAAGATATTTAGCTCAAACCGTAACTTGCAAAACCTCTTCTCATCCAAGGGCTTGGTGAAGATATCCGCTAATTGATCTTCAGTGTTGACATGTATGATATCAATGTCTTCCTTCACAACATGATCTCTGAGAAAGTGATGACGAATTTCAATGTGCTTTGTCTTTGAGTGCTGAACTGGGTTGTTGGCAATCTTGATGGCGCTTTCGTTGTCGCAGTAGAGTGGCACTTGCTTCAGATGAATGCCATAGTCCTTGAGTGTTTGCTTCATCCACAGAAGCTGAGCGCAGCAAGATCCAGCAGCAATGTATTCAGATTCAGCAGTGGAGAGAGATACACAGTTCTGCTTCTTTGAAGACCAACATACAAGTGATCGTCCCAGAAAATGACATGTGCCTGATGTAGACTTGCGATCAACTTTGTCACCAGCATAATCAGCATCCGAAAATCCAACCAAATCAAATTCTGAGCCCTTTGGATACCATAATCCTAGAGTTGGGGTGTGAGCCAAATATCGAAGAATTCGCTTCACAGCTAAGTGATGCGACTCCTTTGGTGCCGCTTGAAATCGAGCACACATGCAAACACTAAGCATGATATCTGGCCTAGATGCACATAAATAAAGCAAAGACCCAATCATGGAGCGGTATACCTTTTGATCGAACTCTTTACCATTGTCGTCAGGACCTAGATGATGTTTCGCTGGCATTGGTGTTGTGAAGCCTTTGCAGTCTTGCATACCGAACTTCTTCAGGCAATCTTTGAGATACTTCTCTTGAGATATGAAGATGCCATTGCGTTTTTGTCGTATTTGAAGACCAAGGAAGAACTTCAGCTCCCCCATCATGGACATCTGATATTGCTCTTGCATCATATATCCAAACTCTTCACTGTACTTCTGATTGGTGCAGCCGAAGATAATGTCATCCACATATATTTGGCACACAAACAGTTCACCATCATATGTCTTCGTGAAAAGAGTGGGATCCAGGGAACCAGGTATGAAGCCTTTGCTCTTCAGGAAGTATTTGAGTGTGTCATACCAGGCCCTAGGGGCTTGTTTGAGGCCATACAGTGCCTTGTTGAGCTTGTATACCATGTTAGGATGTTTTGGATTTTCAAAGCCAGGTGGCTGTGCAACATACACTTCTTCTTCAATCTTGCCATTGAGAAAGGCACTTTTCACATCCATTTGATATAGAAGTATGTTATGATGATTTGCATAGGCCAGCAATATGCGTATAGCTTCAAGCCTTGCCACAGGAGCAAATGTTTCATCGAAGTCAATGCCCTCCACTTGAGTATATCCTTGAGTAACGAGACGAGCTTTGTTTCTGACAACTTGATCATGCTCATCTTGTTTGTTGCGATATATCCATTTAGTGCCTATTATGTTGTGCTTCCGTGGATCAGGACGCTTAACCAGTTCCCATACATTATTCAACTCAAACTGTTGAAGCTCTTCTTGCATAGCTTGAATCCATTCAGGTTCCATGAAGGCTTCTTCAACTTTCTTTGGTTCTGAAATTGATACGAATGCGAAGTGCCCACAGAAATTTGCTAGCTGAGTTGCCCTTGAACGAGTGAGTGGACCCGGTGCATTGATGCTGTCAATTATTCTGTCAATCTGCACTTCATTTGCAACACGAGGATGTATAGGGCGAAGACTTTGCTCTTGCTGATCTGCGTTGTTATTGGGAGGAATGTCTTCAGGCTGAGCATTGTCTTCATGTTGATCAGGTGCGTTGTTATTGGGAGGAAGTTCTTCTTCAGGATGAGCTTCAGAAGGTATAATCTCTCCAGTTCCCATAAGCTTGATTGATTCATTTGCTGGAACTTTATCTAGCACATTTGGCAGTTGCTCTCTTTGTGAACCATTTGTCTCATCAAACCGCACATCCACCGTTTCAACCACTTTTTAATGGAAGAGATTGAAGACTCTGTAGGAGTGTGAATCCTTTCCATATCCAAGCATAAATCCCTCATGTGCTTTTGGTGCAAACTTTGAGGTGTGCTGTGGGTCCTTGATCCAGCACTTTGCTCCAAATACTCTGAAGTAACTGACATTTGGCTTCTTGCCAGTTAAGAGTTCATAAGATGTCTTGTTCAGAAGCTTGTGAAGATAAACACGATTGATTGTATGGCATGCAGTGTCAATGGCTTCAGTCCAGAATTTTCTTGGAGTCTTGTATTCATCTAGCATTCTTCTGGCCATCTCAATGAGTGTTCTGTTCTTGCGTTCGACGACGCCATTCTGCTGTGGCGTGTACGGAGCTGAGAATTCATGTGTGATGCCCAAGGTATCAAGATATGTATCAAGGCCAGTGTTCTTGAATTCAGTGCCATTGTCACTTCTGATGTGCTTTATCTTGGCGCCAAAATTGTTCATAGCTCGATTGGCGAAGCGTCTGAAGATATCCTGCACTTTAGTCTTGTAAAGGATTATGTGCACCCAAGTATATCTAGAGTAATCATCAACAATCACGAAGCCATAGAGGCAAGCAGTGGTAGTAAAAGTTGAGTAGCGAGTGGGACCGAAAAGATCCATGTGGAGCAGTTCGAAGGGTTGAGTAGTAGTCATGATTGTCTTTGAAGGATGTTTTGCTCTTGTCATCTTCCCTGCTTCACAGGCACCGCATAAGTGATCTTTCTTGAACTTGACGCCCTCGATGCCTATGACATGCTTCTTCTGCGCAAGGGTGTGGAGGTTCCTCATGCCAGCATGCCCAAGCCTCCGATGCCAAAGCCAGCATTCTGAAGCTTTTGCAAGAAGACATACTGCAAGTTCTGGTCCTGCTGAGAAATCTACCACGTACAAATCACCTTTCCGATACCCTTGAAACACTAGAGACTTGTCAGTTTCCATTAGTACCAGGCAACGATATTTTCCAAACATTACGATCATATTCAAATCGCAAAGCATTGAGACAGACATTAAGTTGAAGCCAAGGGATTCAACAAGCATGACTTTATCCATGTGTTGATCCTTTGAGATTGCAACTCTACCTAGACCCAATACCTTACTTTTACCAGTGTCAGCAAATGTGATGTGGCTCTTGTCGGATGGACGTAATGTTGAGTCCATAAGAAGGCTTCTTTTGCCAGTCATGTGATTTGTACATCCACTGTTAATAATCCATTCTGAAGACTTTGAAGTCGCTGGTGTCGTACCCTACAGTGCAGTTAGGGGGATAGGCTTCACAAAGAGAATTGTGAAGCATAAACATTTGACGAACCAGTGGGTTATGAAAACTTAGATCCAGATTAGGACTAATAGGGAGAGTAGCATGCGGTTCAGGAATGAAGTACATAATGATGCCATTTGGGCATTTTATCTTGCGCCCCACAAGATTTTTAAGGTCCCCAGCAATAGCATCAGAAGATTTTGTTTTTCTGCTGGAGACCTTTCCCTGCAAAAGAGAGTTAAGCTTTCTTAACCACCCACATCTTCAAGGGTGGCTTAGAAGCTAGAAGTCGAAGTGCAGCATCTTGGAATTTTGGCTTTGAATCCTTAGCAAACAGTCTAGCAGGTGGACAATAATACTCATAGGAATAAGCAGAATGATTTTTGGTCATATGAACATGACAGTTCGAAGAACCGCTCTCATATTCGTATGCCTGAGTATGGTTTCCCTGCAAAACATTTGCGTTAGTGTGACTCAGGTGAGTCCTCTGTTTGTATGAAGCCTTTGGACCATATGAAGCCTTTGGTCTGAGGTTTGTCTTCTTCAAGTGAGGTGTCATGAAGACATTCACAGGAAGATTTTCCAGACATTTTTTCGGAACCCAGATCTTCTTCATAGGCGGTCCATTCCTGCAGTTAGTACCAATGTACCTGGCAAACACTTCACCATTCTGATTCTTAAACAGTTTATAGTTTGCATCAAAGGATTCATCAATGATAGTGGGGTTAGCACAAGTGAAGCCAGATAAATTGGATGGATCTGCTGAAAGTTCCTTTGCAGCAACCCATGTGGTTTTGGGGTACTGCTCAGGTTTCCAGTGAGAGCCATCTGCATTTATTTTCCTCACAAACCCAACACCCTCTTTCCTAGGGTTTCGGTTCAGAATCTGCTTCTTGAGGACATCACATAATGTCTGATGTCCTTTAAGACTTTTGTACATCCCTGTTTCAAGCAATGTCTTCAACCTAGCATTCTCATCAGCAATAGCAGTGGTATCCTTAGCAGAGGGGTTAGTTACCACATCAATAGTTGAAGATATTGGAACAGCAGTAGCAGTGGAACATTCAGCAATAGAAGTAGCATTATCACGCTCAATGCATTTAAGACATGGTGGTTCAAATCCTTCCTGAGCGGGACTGATCTGTTCGGCGCGAAGTGACTCATTTTCCTTTTGAAGATCTTCATGAGCCGCTCTCAATTTCTCAAGTTCTTGCTTCCTTTGAAGATAATCATAGGAAAGCTTTTCATGAGTCGTTGAGAGAGTATCAAGACGATCTTCAAGTTCCTGATACTTAACGTGAAGATTTTTTATGTCTTCAATTAAGGATTCAGATCGAGTCATTTCAGCACCCAACAGATCATCGCTTCTGTCTAACAGTTTTTGAATATGTTCCATAGCTTTCTGTTGTTCAGTTGCAATTTTAGCAAGTGTTTTGTAGCTGGGTTTTGAATCATAGTCAGAGTCATCATCACTAGATGTTTGATAACGAGTAGTGCGTGAGTTTACCTTGGCACCGCATGCCATGAAGCAGTAGGTAGGAGTGGAGTCATTCTTGTCATTTGCATCGGCGTCGGTGATGCAGTCATTGTCTTCAGTGTTGAAGATGGACTTGGCGATGTATGTTGTAGCCAAACTCGCAATGCCAGAATCAGACTCCTCCTCAGACTCCACCTCCGCCTCCTCAGAAGCGGACTCCTCCTGTGAATCCATTTCCTTGCCAACAAATGCACGTGCCTTGCCAGATGAGCTCTTCTTGTGTGATGAAGACTTTGAGGAAGACTTGGAAGAAGACTTTGAGTATTTCTTCTTCTTCTTGTCGTCAGAATCATATTCCTTGCTCTTCTTCTTCCTTCTGTTCTCATTGTCCCATTGTGGACACTCAGAGATGAAGTGTCCAGTTTTCTTGCACTTGTGACATGTTTTCTTCTTGTAGTCATGAGCAGAAGCTTCATCATTCCTTGAGCTTGATCGTGAAGATTTTCTGAAGCCTTTCTTCTTGGTGAATTTTTGGAACTTCTTCACTAGCATTGCAAGTTCTCTTCCAATGTCTTCAGGATCATCAGAACAGCTGTCAGATTCTTCTTCAGATGAGGAAACAGCTTTTGCCTTCAAGGCACGAGTTCGCCCATAGTTTGGACCGTAGATATCTCTTTTCTCAGAAAGCTGAAACTCATGTGTGTTGAGCCTCTCAAGTATGTCAGATGGATCGAGTGTCTTGAAATTAGGACGTTCTTGAATCATCAGGGCTAGGATGTCAAACGAACTATCAAGTGACCTCAGCAGCGTCTTGACGATTTCATGTTTTGTGATCTCAGTGGCGCCGAGGGCTTGAAGCTCATTTGTGATGTCAGTAAGCCGATCAAATGTGTGCTGGACATTCTCATTGTCATTTCGGTTGAAGCGGTTGAAGAGGTTGCGAAGGACACTGATTCTTTGATCTCTCTGGGTTGAGACGCCTTCACTGACCTTGGAGAGCCAGTCCCAGACCAGCTTGGATGTCTTCAAGGCACTCACACGGGCCATACTATCCTTTTGTCAGATGGCCACAGATGATATTTTTGGAGGTAGAGTCCAGTTGAGTGAACTTCTTGACATCAGCAGCAGTGACACCTTCTCCATCCTTGGGAACACCGTTCTCGACGACATACCATAGGTCGACGTCAATGGCTTCAAGATGCATGCGCATCTTATTCTTCCAGTAGGGATATTCAGTTCCATCGAAGACGGGGCACGCAGCGGAGACTTTGATTATCCCTGCAGTCGACATAGCTAAAACTCCAGGTGGTTAAACCGAATCACACAGAACAAGGGAGCACCTTGCTCTGATACCAATTGAAAGTGCGTTATATC
Source organism: Triticum dicoccoides (assembly GCF_002162155.2). NCBI lineage: Eukaryota > Viridiplantae > Streptophyta > Magnoliopsida > Poales > Poaceae > Triticum > Triticum dicoccoides. Next base: position 394,519,683 of record NC_041386.1, read on the forward strand.
GACTAGAGGGGGGTGAATAGGCGATTTTTATGAAAGTCTTCAAAACATGAGAGTTATGAAGACAAACAGAGAAGATTATGCCTATTACTATGCAGCGGAAGTTAGATTACACTAGGCCAGCCATGGTCATGTATTCAATAGAGTGAAAGCATAATGACAAACAACTGAAGTGTAATAAGGATCAGGTAGGAAGAAGTTATGAAGCCAAACAAATCATACATTCATGTTGTGAAGACAAAAGATAAAGCAAGCATGCAATGGCTTCACAGTGTGTAACAGTAAGAAAAGGAAGTGAAGATGAAACCAGTGACTCGTTGAAGACAATGATATGTTGGACCAGTTCCAGTTGCTGTGACAACTGTACGTCTGGTTGGAGCGGCTAGGTATTTAAACCTTAGGACACACAGTCCCGGACACCCAGTCCTGAACACACAGTTCAGGACACCAAGTCCTCACCGTATTCTCCTTGAGCTAAGGTCACTTAGTCCTCGCCCAATCACTCTGGTAAGTCTTCAAGGTACACTCCCAAACCTTCACAAACTTCGTTCACTAGCAATCCACAATGTCTCTTGGATGCTCTGAACGCGACGCCTAACCGTCTGGAGGATTCACAGTCCTCAAGTGTAATAAGTCTTCAGATCACACAGACAAGAAGACCTAAGTGATGCCCAATTTGCTCTGGCTCTGGGTGGTTAGGGCTTTCTCCTCGCTAGGAATTTTCTCTCAAAGGCTTCAAGGTGGGTTGCTCTCAAACGACAAAAGCCGTGCACTGAAATCTGAGCAGCCAACCGTTTATGGTTGTGGAGGTGGGCTATTTATAGCCACTTGGCAACCCGACCTGATTTGTCCGAAATGACCCTGGGTCACTAAGGAACTGACACGTGTCGCAACGGTCAGATTTCAAACTCTCATGGCAACTTTACTTGGGCTACAAGCAAAGCTGACTTCTCCGGCTCTGGACAAGATTCGCTCTCATTGTCTTTGCTCGAAGACATAGGTTTTTGATTTAGGCATCACTTCAGTCATTCTGACTGGTTCTCCTGGACCCCACTTAACAGTACGGTGGTTCCTATGACTCAACACAAAAGAAAAGGAACTACGAAAGATCTAAGTCTTCGAGCTCCATAGGCTTCATAACGTGTCTTCCTTTGTCATAGTCTTCAATGTGAATATCTTCATATACCACCTTTGTCTTCAATGTCTTCGTACATTTTAGGGGTCATCTCTGGTAGTAAAACCGAATCAATGAGGGACTTCTACCTGTGTTTTCCTGCAATTCTCACAAACACATTAGTCCCTCAACTAGGTTTGTCATCAATACTCCAAAACCAACTAGGGGTGGCACTAGATGCACTTACACCCTCATCATGCTTCATGAAGCGAACAAAAAGATCATTGCCCAATGGCTGCGGAGGTAGTTGAAGCAAATGGAAGCGGACAACAGCATCATGAAGCTCAAAAAGACCTACAGAACGAATCCAGGGCTGCGTCGACCTGACCAAAACACCTTGCGCTTGCAGATACTACACAACCTCTTCCCTAGGAGCACCTATCTGATCGGGCGGAGGGATCGACATTACCTCAGCGAGCATAAACTCCTCATGGCGATGCATAATTGGGGTTTGCGGCGTCACAAAGGTGCGCGGCACCCGGTCTTCACCACCGTCAACAATGTGGTGGCCAGCCGGGACATAAAGCAGGGGATCCAGATGGAAGTTGGCCATGCGAGCGGAGCACTCATGCTCCGGCGACGCCGACAATGAGTGAAGCGGCGGAGGAGGTGTAGCAGACGGCAGAGACGAATGAGTCTTTTGTCCAAGGCTGATGGGACTGGACGAGGGAGTAAATGTGGAAGTGCAAGGGAGGTCCAAGATTGGTAAATGCGATGTCAGGGAGATATTCTCGCTGGAGACCTCAGAAGTTGCAACGTTAGCGGGTTTTGGTTGCCAAACCCAACCCAAGATCCAAGCGAATTTGTTGCAATCCTTTTTAACATGCCCCACACGGCAGCAAGAGAGGCACCTGAGTTTTGATGTGCAAGCAGAAGAAAAATGTCCCTTTGCCAAGCAAATCTAACACGTGTGAACTTCCTCAACCATACGAGAGATCAAATTATCAAAATCATCTCTCGCTTGTTGCGACGAAGGAATATTAACAAGCCCAGGCGAGTCAGCCCTATCCAACGGCCCAAGACGCGTGCGCTCCTCCCGGCCTGTGGCACACACCGAAGATGACCCAGCATGGCTAGGTACGTCCACATTCAAAGGACCATGATTCCCGCCTGAGGATGGCGGCGCCCGATCAGCCGAGGACAGTAAATCTTGCACTGTGCCAAAAGATATCGAAGGCCTCGTCGACATCCACCAGAGATTCGCCGGTAAAGTGGGACGAATTACTACCCTCTCATGCGGTGGAATAGAATAACCAGCATCCTCAGTAGTTTGGATGCAATCTTCAGAGGCCGGAAAACGATAACCACGACAAGCTGCATAGTTTTGAAAAACTACAAAAGAAGCTTTCTTGCTAACCGAATTAGCAGATTTGAACGATGACTTAGGAGGTCTCTCGTGCATGGCCAACAAACCCAAAGCAGCACGTCTTTTGGAATGGCTAACAAGAACCCATTCGGCATCACATTCTAATTTCGAGATCTTGAACTCACGACCCCAATTTGGGCCACCGTTACCCCAAAATGGAAGTAACATTCAAAACAATCACATGCAAACGATCTAAGACTTAGAATAATCATGGCTACTGCTTTGCAAGAGACTTGAAAACCAAAAACCCTATCCTTGATCAAGAAAACAATGAGGTCAATAGCCGAACCACCAAGGGCTGCTTCAAGTGCCGCCGCCATAGAATCCTCAATCAGACGAAAATCATGACGCCCAAAGGAGACAACCATGGTGAAGATCTATGAATCCTCAAGAGGGTGAACAGAAAAACCAGTAGATTGAAAAACCATATCTGCAAAAACCAAACCCTTGGAGAAGTCCAAGCCAAGGGTGGATTCATCATTGGAACCCATAGGAAATGGGTATGAACGTATAGATCTCGAGACGCCGAAGAGATTTAGTGGAGAGAAACTAAAATTTGGTGGCTAGTGGAAGAGATCGCCGGAGGTGGGTGGAGATCGCCGGGGAGGGGGTGGGAGGGGCTCATTATTTTGTAAGTTCTATCCATTAACAGGCCGAAAGGCACACAGGGCCGGGAATTGGCCCAACACTTAAATGGGTCGCTAAAAGGCCAAAACTCAGGTCCGACTACAAATGGCCCAACTGATTTATGGGCCATCAACAGGATGAAAGTGACACCGGGCCAGAAATTGGCCAACACTTAAATGGGCCGCTAAAAGGCCGAAACTCAGGTCCGACTACAAATGGCCCATCAGATTTATGGGCCGTCAACAGGATGAAAGTGACACCGGGCCGAAAATTAGCCCTACATTTAAATGGGTCGCTAAAAGGCCGAAAGATGTATATCCTGAAAATTGGCCCATCCATTAAATGGGCCGTTAACAGGTCGAAATCTCATCGGGCCGATATTGAGCCCAAATATATAGCGGGCTGTTAACGGGCTCAAACTGACGATGGGCTGCAATTGTGTCAAATCTTTAACGGGCCGTTGACGGGCCGAATTGGCACATCTCGTATGGGCCGTGGGCTTAAATGGACCTGACACAAGTAGGCCTTATATGGGTCGGCCTGCTAATATTTACTGGGCCGGCCTTTTTCACCGGAATGGGCCACTGTTGGTCCGTGCCATGTGTCGACCTATCATAGGCGCCTCCTGTCCAATGAGTGGATGACATCTGTCCCAACTGTGAGGCAACACGTGTTTCCGTTGGCCAATCAGAATTTTACACGTGGAAATTTCCCATTGCTCAGGGTTGTTAACGGGTTATCGGATCCAAAATCCGACCAGATAGCTTAACGATGTTCCGTTATGGTGGATGCCACGTGTTGGTCACCCTTGACGAAAGCACTTCCGTGACGCGCGATTTATCGTCATGGAAGTGGACACTTCCGTGATGATAATTTTGGTAATGTCATGGAACACTTCTACGACAGCACAGGTATGACTATCTTGATTCTGTCATAAAATCGTCATGGATGTAAATGCATGACAAAAAACGCGACCTACTGTGACAAACACGTATCATCATGGAAGTGTATTTTTTGTAGTGCAAGTAGTACTAAAAAGGAGTTTAGTCTCCAACTTAGCAAATAAACATCTCCAGAAGTGGCTAAGAAATTTAGTATCATGATCTGAAACAATAGTATTTGGCACGCCATGCAAGTGAATAATCGCACAAAAGAACAAATTAGCAACATTAACAACATCATCACTTTTATGACATGGTATAAAGTGTGCCATTTTCGAGAATCTATCCACGACAACAAATATGCTATCCCTTCCCTTCTTTGTTTGAGGTAAACCTAAAACAAAGTCCATAGACATATCGTCCCAAGGAACACTAGGTACGGGCAAAGGCATATATAAACCATGAGGATTGAGTCGTGACTTAGCTTTTTGACATGTAGTGCAGCGAGGAACAAAACGCTCAACATCCCGTCTCATCTTTGGCCAAAAGAAATGTGTAGCAAGTATATCCTCCGTCTTCTTCATGCCAAAGTGCCCCATTAATCCTCCTCCATGCGCCTCCTGCAACAAAATAATACGAATGGAGCTAGCTGGAATGCATAGCTTGTTAGCACAGAACACAAATCCATCGTTAACGACGAACTTGTTCCATGTTCTACCTTCTTTACAATTCTGCAATACAACTTTGAATTCAGCATCATGCACATATTGATCTTTGATGGTCTCCAAACCAAATATTTTATAGTCAAGTTGTGAAAGCATAGTATAACGACGAGACAATGCATCATCAATAACATTTTATTTACCCTTCTTGTGTTTAATGACATAAGGGAAAGTCTCAATGAATTCAACCCATTTAGCATGTCTACGGTTCAGTTTTTCTTGACTTTTAATATGTTTCAAAAATTCATGATCAGAATGTATAACAAATTCCTTGGGCCATAAATAATGTTGCCATGTTTCTAAGGTCCGAACAAGAACATATAATTCTTTATCATAAGTAGAATAGTTCATACTAGGCCCACTCAATTTTTCAGAAAAGTATGCAACATGTTTGCCATCTTGTAATAACACACCTCCTAATCCAATTCCACTAGCATCACATTCAAGCTCAAAAGTCTTATTAAAATCAGTAAGTTGAAGTAAAGGAGCACGTGTCAACTTATCTTTCAATACCGTGAAGGCTTCTTCCTGTGTGGTACCCCAAACAAAAGGCACATCGTTCTTTGTAAGCTCATTGTGAGGTGCAACAATGGTGCTAAAATCTCTCACAAAACTCCTATAGAAACCAGCGAGTCCTAGAAAACTCCTCACTTGTGTGACCGTTTTGGGCTATGGCCAACTCTCGATAGATTCAATCTTGGCTTTATGAACTTCAATAACCTGTGGAGTAAAAACATAGGCAAGAAAAGATAGTCGGTCGATGCAAAAGGTGCACTTCCCAAGGTTACCAAACAAACGTGCATCACGTAGAGCAATAAAAACAACACATAAATGTTCCAAATGTTCTTCCAAAGATTTGCCGTAAATCAGTATATCATCAAAATAGACTACCACAAATCATCCAATGAAAGCACGTAAAACTTCGTTCATTAATCTCATGAAAGTACTAGGTGCATTAGTTAACCCAAAAGGCATGACTAACCACTCATATAAACCAAACTTAGTTTTAAATGCTATTTTCCATTCATTTCCCAATATCATACGAATTTGATGGTATCCACTACGAAAATCAACTTTGGAGAATATTGTAGAGCCACTCAATTCATCAAGCATATCATCTAGCCTAGGAATAGGATGGCGATAACGAATAGTAATATAATTAATGCCTCTATAATCAACACATACGGGATGTACCATCCTTTTTCGGCACTAGAATAATAGGAACAATACAAGGACTAAGGGATTTGCGTATATAACCTTTGTCGAGCAGCTCCTGGACTTGACGCATAATCTCCTTCGTCTCGTTTGGATTGGTATAGTATGGTGCATGGTTAGGAACCGAAGCACCAGGAATTAAGTCAATCTGATGATCAATCCATCGAATAGGTGGTAATCTCGGTGGCACGTCTTGTGGAAAGACGTTAGCGAACTCCTGCAAAATGTAGTAACAACGAGAGGCAAAGAGGAAGGCACGTCCTCGAATGAAAATAATGCCTCTTTGCACACACAAACATAGCAAATAGATTTGCTGAAATCTGGATCATCAATATTAGATTTGTTGGCAAGTAAACATGCACTTCAATTTAATTTCAGAAGCAACACTAGATGGTTTATTATTAGGCTTCATTTGTCGCTCAAATTCTTTTGCCACAATCTGATTTTCACTCTTATTTTTCTCCTATTTTGCTTTATTAGCTCTATTAATATCATCTTTCAAATTGGAATCAGGAGACATATGAAGTAAAATAATATGTTTATCCTTATGAACAAGGGTATACTGATTGTTTCTACCATGGTGTACAGAATTCTTATCAAATTTCCATGGTCTACCAAGTAATAACGAACAGGCTTGCATGGGTACCAAATCGCAATCAACATAATCAACATATGTAGAAATACTAAAATGCACACGAACAATACGTGTTACCTTGACCTTGCCACTGTTGTTGAACCATTGGATGTAGTAAGGATGTGGATGTGGTCTTGTGGTGAGAGATAGCTTCTCCACCATCTCGATGCTAGCCAAGTTGTTGCAGCTCCCTCCATCTATGATGACGTGAACAGAACGTTCCTTCACAACTCTCTTTGTATGGAACAAATTATGCCTCTGATTTTGCTCAGCTTGTGTGACCTGCACACTCAAAGCACGTTGAGCAAATAAACATTCATACCTGTCAGCATCTTCAGGAGCCATGTATTGCGTCTCATGATTAGAATCATCTCCACCATATTCCTCACATGTAATAAGAGACAAAGTCTCCTCATCATAGTCACTAGCGGACTCCTACCCACCATCCTCAGTAGAAATCATCACACGCTCATATTTGCATTCTCTTGCATAATGACCTCTTCCCTTACAACGACGACAAATAATATCACTTGTGTGCCCTATTGATGCCATGGAAGAAGAAGGGATCTGTGTAGGCCCGGCAGGTGTGCTCTTGGCAGATAGAGGTGGTTATGCCTACTTTCTTGTATCACGGCTGGAGGTGGCACCTGCTGGAGGTGCTGGTGCAGTGGAAGTAGAGGATGCACGTGGTGTCCATGATGAAGGTCGACCTGCAGAAAAGTTAGTTCGCACCAATGCTTGTCGATCCTGCACTGCACATTCAGCTTTACAAGCAAGATGGGATAAATGAGTGATATTATTATACTCCTTATACTGTAGAATGGTCTGAATCTCTCTATTTAATCCACCCATAACACGTGCAATCATAACTTCATTGTCCTTAACAATACCACATCTAATCATGCCAGTTGTAATTCCTGATTATATTCTTCTACAAAAATTTTCCCTTGTCTTAAACGCTGCAATTTTTGAAGTAATTCACATTGATAATATGGTGGAACCCAACGAGTATGCATAGAAGTTTTCAAAGCAGCCCAAGTAGCTGGAATAGGATATAATCTACAATGTTCAGACCACCAAACACATGCAAAGCTAGTGAAAGCACAAACAACAGCAGGAACACATCTCCCCTCAGGATATTGTAAACATGTAAATCATTGTTCAGTTTCTAACTCCCAAGTAATATTGATATCAGGAACATATCTACCCTCAAATGGTGGAATATTCAATTTTAGTTTAGGAAGATGGTCATGATCTCGTACCTCAGGTGGTGCAGCCCTGCCGTTGCGATGATATGCATCAGGACGACCTGGTGGTGGTGGTGCTGGTGGTTGCACGTACTTTTAATTTTGATCAACCTCATCCTCATAATGGTCATCCACCTCTGCAGTAACCGCAGGAGCTACAGAAGCATCAACAGTAGGTACAGCGGCACCAGAAGTTTGACCAGGCTCAAGGGGAACGCACTGTGCTCGTCCCACTTGACATGGAAGGCGATGTTGTTGTTGTTGTTGTTGTTGTTGTTGGTGGTGGTGGTGGTGTTGTGGAGGTGCGACAGGTGCAGTGGGCGGTGGTTGTGGAAGACGCGCAAGCAATTCATTAAACTTGTTATCGAGCTTTGTTCGAACGCCTTCTCAATGCCATCTATCTTCTCCTTGGCCTCTTCAAATCTGTTTAGAACATCTTCCACCTGTCCACTCATCATTTGCTGAAACTTATCATGTAACTCTTTGTTTGTCATGTTCTCCTAGTTAGTCTCGTCAGCTTGTGATCTTGCCGTGGTTAGCAGCAATAGAAACACACAAGAATATGATCATATAGACTACTAGGAAGTGGTGCTTGTGTGTCACAAATCCGTCAAGAGAATATCAAAATCTTACCAGTTCTTACCAAGCAGCAGGTGGTGATCGGCAACTGTTGTAGGCAAAACTCTCAAAAGCTTGGATACAGCGATTGCCAGGGAGAGTCAAATGCATGACGTATATGTATGTGGAGCTGTGAAGGCTTATAATATGGTAGCAAAAAGGGTCAGCAATAATCAATTCAGAGATGCAAAGTCAAATAAACGCTCAACGACGGTACTGTGCTGGTCCTAGGCAAGACCGTACTAGAGACACGAGCTTAGAACACGAACAAAATCACGGCTTGGCACGTAAACAAGGGAGGAGCACTCTCTAAATTTGTTTTCCTTTTTCACTTTTTTTTCACTTTTTTTCCTCTTTTTTTTCTTTGCAACAATTTTTTTCGAAAAAGTCTACAAATGGTCAAAAAACTGCCTAGCCAGAATTTTCCAGACTTAGTTTTTTTTGAGTTTAGAACTATTTTTCTATTATGGTTAGCACGGAAGTTGGGGAGTCTGACTTGGTCACGACTCGAAGTATCGCGTGATACGGAACTTGAAAACAAAGCAACAAATACTGGACTCGGACTAGGACTGGTGGTTGTACATGGCGATGGTATATCTGGAATCGGATTGGTGGTGGTATATGGCGATGGTATATGTGGACTCAAATTAGTGGTTGTAGATGGAGATGGTATATCTGGACTCAGATTGGTGGTTGTATATGGCAGCAGCGATGTATATGGTGGGGTGGTGGTATATGGCAATGATGATGACGATGGTGCGGTGGTGGCGTGACAACCTGTGAACAGAACTCGAAACTGTATGGGACTAGACGCTAAGACCAGCAACTCGACACAATGAGGCATCCGCAAATTCAACAAAGCAAAACTCAAAAAATACTATGCCAAGGCTCAGATTGGTTCGAATATGATGAACTAACCCTAATTTCTTTTGGCTTTTTCGTGGACTATAGGTATGAAGAACAGACTCGACCTAAACTACAAAAAACTATAAAATCTCACCAAGCAACCTGGAAATCTGATACCACTTGATAGAGGCAAAAGTGTCCCGTCTTTCGATGAGATGGTGGCTATCGTTTTAGAGCAAGTCGACTTTGACGATCCGACTACGAACGTGCGAGGACGTTGTGCCTTAGCAATCGCTAAACCAACTCTGAGAGGTTATTGACCATGCCGGAGCACGATCAACCTGACCACGAAGGTTTGTTTCCTGCAGGCGAACGAAGAATAAGCAAGAAAGTAAGAATGCAATATGGATATTGCAAATATAAGATGAAAGCTTTATTGATCAAAGTGGGTTTCTATGACGCCTTTGTCTCGTCGTTGAACACAAATGAAGTACGCGAAGTTGCAGCTATGGTGAACTTTAATATAAACAAAACCCAAAGTCTAAACAACGCCCTAAGGGCTGTATATATGGAGGAAGAGGGGGCAATTTCATGGCCCTTGGAGGAGGGGTCCGAAACCAACCCTAACTCTTGTTTCCCCATACATACAGACTCTAAAAACAACCTATACTTAAGTATTTCTAAAATACATGGGCCTGGCCCAACAACAAGGTGACACAACACCTAGAATATCCTCTGGACGAAAATTATGAAGTGGCATCTTGTATATTTCGTCCAAGGCTTCATGCACTCATTATGGTGGCTTCAAAGTCCTTAAATCGTCACTTGCAACTCCGTTCTTGTTTCCCTTGTGCATGCCATCAACTCCATGCTTGTTCTTGCTCTAATGATCTTCCTTCTCCAAGCTAGACCCTTCATTTGTAAGAAAAACAAATGTATCTAATTTAGGCAGCATCATATTCTCATGAACATTAGAATCATTACCAAGAAACGGAAGTACCTGATAATTTAATTGGCGTGCATGAGCTCTAGTAATTGGTCCAGTATGTATAGTAACAATGGTATTGATGTCCTCATCACCAATAAAGCGACAACATTAATTATCCAAATAGAAAAATTGCCGCCGCGCGACTATCGGGGGAAACGACACCTATGGGATCGCCGAGGTCCCTTTTTGCTATGGTTGGCGGGCACAAGGCTGTGCAAAGAGTGGGTCTAGAAGCCAGCACGAGGATCGTTTACCCAGGTTCAGGCCGCAAGGATGCGTAATACCCTAGTCCTGCTTTTGGTGTATATTTGAGTGTTCTTGAGTTCTTGAACTAGCTACGATGCGTGTGTTGTCCCAAAGATCCGAATCGCCCCTCATTACGCCATGGGCCTCATTTAATATTCAAAAGGGGCTGCCACAGTGGCACACGAGAGGTGGAAAGGTATATAGTGCACAAGCTTATCGCATGTCATCATAGGACAAAGTGTATTAAATGCACTACTTAGGTGTCCACTTTCTTTATCGGGGGCGGTAACAAGGCGCGTCCCGTCCGTCGCCGCTCCGCTTTGCTCCAACACACGTCCAGGCCAACGAGGCATGCAGCGCCACATAGGTTGACATACTGCTGAGTTGGCATGGTGGTAGGGTATCCACGAAGATCTGCATGCCTATAACACCCACGATGCGGCTATATCTCCCACGTGTCGGAGCACGACTTAGAGGCATAACCGCATAGTAGGCATGTCGCAAGACGGGTAATCTTTACACATCCCATGTACTGAATAAGAAAGGGATAAAGAGTTGGCTTACAATCGCCACTTCACACAATACATAAATATAGCATTACATCATCCAGAATAGAATCAAGGTCCGACTACGGAACCAAAATAAAGAGAACCCCAAATAAATAGGTCCCCGATCGCCCCAACTGGGCTCCACTACTGATCGAAAGGAAACGAAATAACACGACGAACACGATCTTCATTGAGCTCCCACTTGAGCTCAGCTATGTCATCTGCATTGGTATCATCTACACCTACAACTGGTTTTGGAAGTAATCTTTGAGCCCCGGGGACTCAGCAATCTCACACCCGTGAGATCAAGACTATTTAAGCTGATGGGTAGGAAAGGGGTAGTGAGGTGGAGCTACAGCAAGCACTAGCATATATGGTGGTCAAGAAGTGATCCTGAAACTACTTACGTTCAAGCATAACACAAGAACCGTGTTCACTTCCCGGACTCCGCCGAAAAGAGACCATCACGGCTACACACGCGGTTGATGCATTTTAATTAAGTTAAGTGTCAATTTCTCTACAATCGGACATTAACAAATTCCCATCTGCCGGGCACGGCTTTCGAAAGTTCAAAACCATGCAGGGGTGTCCCAACTTAGCCCATCACAAGCTCTCATGGTCAGCGAAGGATATTCCTTCTCCCAAGAAGACCCGATCAGACTCGGAATCCCGGTTACAAGACATTTCGACAATGGTAAAACAAGACTAGCAAAGCCACCCGGATGTGCCGACAAATCCTGATAGGAGCTGCACATATCTCATTCTCAAGGCACACCGAATTGTCCAAACTTCTGGTAGGCCAACCCAGAGTTGCCCCTGGTGGCCACCGGCGGCTGACAAGTTGGACCAACACTCAGAGGAGCACTGGCCCAGGGGTTTAAAATAAAGATGACCCTTGAGTCTGCAGAACCCAAGGGAAAAAGGCTTAGGTGGCAAATGGTAAAACCAAGGTTGGGCCTTGCTGGAGGAGTTTTATTCAAGGCGAACTGTCAAGGGGTTCCCATTATAACCCAACCACGTAAGGAACGCAGAATCAAGGAACATAACACCGGTATACGGAAACTAGGGCGGCAAGAGTGGAACAAAGCATCAGGCATAAGGCCAAGCCTTCCACCCTTTACCAAGTATATAGGTGCATTAAAGTAAACAAGATATAATAATGATATCCCAACAATAATCATGTTCCAACAAGGAACAAACTCCATCTTCACCTGCAACTATCAATGCTATAAGAGGGGCTGAGCAAAGCGGTAACATAGCCAAACAATGGTTTGCTAGGACAAGGTGAGTTAGAGGCTTGACATGGCAATATGGGAGGCATGATATAGCAAGTGGTAGGTGTCGCAGCATAGCAATAGAGCGAGCAACTAGCAATCAAAGACAGAACTGATTTCGAAGGTATGGTCATCTTGCCTTAGATCCCGCAAGGAAGAAGAACAAGTCCAAGAAGAAGACACACGGACGTAGTCGAACGAATCCTCACAACTCCGGAATGGAACCGAAGCTAATGAGAGAAGTAACCAGGAAAGAAGCAAGCAACATAGTAAACAACCATCACATAGACATGGCATGATGCGCAAACAAGTATGATGCATGTCCGGTTTGAATATGCATGGCATGGCAAAGTGCAACAAACAAAACTACAAATTAAGTGGAGCTCAATATGCAACGAGTTGCATATTGACGGAACACCACATGGCTTATTTAGTTCTCCCCCGTTTATGTACCCAACAATATTAAATGTTGTTAAACATGGCAAGAGGAGAAGCATAAAGAAATTATCTATTTAGGCAAGTTTAAATGAGGCCGGAAACATCAAGCAACAATTTCAGTAAATCCCCATATGCATTTAGCAATTTAAATGCAACAACAGTTTTAAACATTTTTAAAAGTTGTTATCATGATGCAGATGAGATGTTCAAGTTTATGCAATGTTTATGAAAATGTTGACATGAACAAGATATGAAGCATTTGTCATCGTGGCGGAAACGAAAGGGGTGCCACGGCAACGAATCCAAAAAAAATGATGCCATGGAAACCTAACGGTTCCGGTAACTCGATTGAGATGCCGGAGAAAATGATAAGGTGTGAGCGAGTTGAGCAAGATGGTGGGGTGCTCCCGACTACTAGGTTCCCACGGGTTAGTGGCATGGAAACGAGTGACAAACCGACACGGTGCAGACAAAGGGTGCATCTCATGCAACACAAGCATTCGTTCTCGGACGGTCATCTTGGGGTTATACCTTCGAAGCGTGCGGTTCGGGAGGGTGCAATGCAGAGGAAGTAGATGTTCACGGAACGGTCGTAGTGGAATTAATGGTACTATCGGTCCTCAGCGATAGTAGTGGTACTTAGTGATCTTGGCGGTGGTAGTCGTTCACGTTCTTAGGCACACAAGTTTCGTAGATGTTCACGGTCACGTCGAGGAACTTAAAATCCACGAAGTCTTTGAGGGTCGACGGTACTTTATGTCCAAGTGGTATCTAGGGGTACTTGGCATTTGTGCTACCCGGGTGTTCGGCGCCTGAAGTTGAACAAGGTCCACGAGTCGTCGATCGTTCGGGGTCCGACTTGCGGGTCTTGCCAACATGAAGTGGTACTTGGCAAGTCTGCGTAGTTGTACATGGGTTGTTGCACACGTGACGAATCCGAGCCTTTTGGGGTCGGTCTTGGAGAGGAATGGTCGTAGTGGTACTTGTTGGTCTCGGTCGGGGCGGCAAAACATAGTCGAACTTGAGGTGGTCTTGACGATCCCAAAAACGCTCCTCCTCGAGGAGGTCTCTGTCTCGGTCTTCACCGGTCGTGGTACGTGGCAAAAGGGATCCACAAATGCGATAGTCCTCGGACTTGAGGCTTCGTGCCCGGAGATGGCCTTGGCCTTGGCAGTGATTCGCAAAGGGGCCTTTCAGAGACAACCCAGCAAAGGCATGCTGCGATCGAAGGGCATGGGTCTTCTACCCGCAAGGAACAAAACATGGCGGCGACTGCGGCTGATGCGACCGAGCAAAAGAGTGAGCAAGGCCAAATTGGCCATGGTGGATATGAACAAGGAGGGGCCAGGAGGTGATGCAGGGGTTCGAACATCGCGGACGAAGGCTGGAGGCGGGGCATGGCGCAGGACCTGTGGGCGCTAGAGGCGATGCCAGTCCTCGAGCGATGACGAGGAGGATGCCGGGGTTGCAGAAGGCAGTGGCGCGGCTTGGAGCAAGGAAGCAGAGGCCGGTGGCGCGAGGGAAGTTCCCGCAGCGACGGGCACGGGCGAACGGATGCAGCGGCGGAGGACGACGCTCTTCTTGCGGCGAGGTGGCGGCCTGAGCAAGGAGACGAGCACGGGAGGTCGGCGGCTGTGGGCGACGAAGCAGCAGAAGCGTGGGCCCCGGGCCATGGCGACGGAGAGACGAGGCTGGGGCGACAGAAAGGTGCGGGGGTTGAGGGGATCAGGCGCGGCAAGAGGAAGGAGAGGCCGAGGCGTCCGACGCGACTCCCTGTTGCGGGAGGGAACGAGAGGGAGAGGTTGGATCGGGAATCAAACGTGGGGCTTCTAGCGGCAGGGTGGAGACGAGGGAGAGGGAGAGGAGATGGGATCGGGCATCCCCTTGGCCGGCTAGGTTTAGGCAATGGGCAGCTGGGCCTTGGCCTTGGGCCGCACTGGTCGTTGGGAGGCCCAGGTGGGCTGGCTCTCCTCTCACCACTCTTTTCCTTTTTAAAAACGAAACATAGAAAGACTTGCTTGAATTTAAATAAAAGAGAAGGAAAAGAAAGAGAAGGTAGGGGCAGAATCTGTGCATGAGGACAATTTTCCCGGACTCATGAAAATATGAGGAATTTAAATAAAATGGTGAAAGGGATTTTTGAGAGAATAAAGTTCACACAAAGGAACATGTTTGAATTTAAATCAAACTTGCATGAATTTATAACCTAACCAAACTAAATCCAAAAGGGCTTTAATTTTATAGGATGACCCTACATAATAAATATGATTTATGGGCAAAAGATGAACATTTATTTGAGCAATTCTATTTGCAACTGAAATAAATAGAGAAAAGGGAAAGAAAGAAGTGGCATAGGGATTTGAAACTTGGGTGAAACCAAGTTGGAAGTGAGCATGGGGTTGATGGAAAGATCAAGAGAAGAAAATAAGTTGCAGTGCACATGAGCAACTAAATTAAACAAATGCAACAATGGTATGGAGAAGATGCATGATGCAATGCACATGATGCAATGATGAATGCAACAGACAAAACAAATCACACAACGAAACTCGGAAAACATGGAACGTGTCTGAAGCTCCAGTCTTGGGGCATCACAACACTCCACCACTAACAGAGGATCTCATCCCGATATCTTGGATGGCACCGGAGGGAAAAAGAAGAGGAAGATAATAGGTAAAACTAAGTTGCTTCATTGACAAGCGAGTGAAACCAAAGAACCTTGAGAGGTTAAACAGTTTTGAGAAGAGAATACAACGGAGATGAACGAGATTGAAAACACTCTGTTAGAAAGGAGGAACAAGGAACATTACGGGAACCTTGTAGGTTGACGGACATAAGAAAAGGGTTTCAAAGGACAAGAAGTACATGCAAACACTCTGGTAGAACGAGATGCACAAGGAACGATAAGGATCAATTAGGACAACAATCCGGTTGGCAATGGATGGTAAAGAATATGAGCTTGGCAAAATGAAAGCACTTGGATGAGAGTCCGGTTAGAAGAGGAATAATAGACACAACACTCCGGTTAAAACAAGATAGAGAAGGAAAAAAGAATGGTGTAATTTGGGCAGCACTCCGGCTGAAAATGGAAGGAATTGAACATGAACTTGGCAAGATGAGAAGATACTTGATGAAATCAACAACACACTTCCTTCGGAACTATTGAAAGAAAGGCACAATGGGTAAGAAAAATTTCAGACATCACTCCGGTTGAGAAGGAAGGTAAAACTGATAAGATGAGAGAACTTGAATGAAGGACACGACACTCCGGTTGAATGGATAGACAAAGGAAAGAGCATGATCTTGGCAAAACGAGATGATAGGACGAAGAGAGCAACATCACCATGCCTCCAGAACAAATGAACGGAAAACTAGATGGTTGGAAAGAAAAAGAAAACAGAGAAGACGAATGACAACTCTCACAAATAAAATTTACACTACTAGGGAAAACCTTATACACAGAATATTACCAGCAGTGCTCTTCAAAATACGACGCTACTGCTATTTAGCAGTAGCGCGTGCCGGAAAAACGCGCTGCTCAAAGAAAAATAGCAGTAGCGCGTCATCTCTAAACTGCGCTACTACTCTAATTGCCATGACCTCGCCGTCCAGCTAGTTATAGCAGTAGCGCCTTACACCGTACCGCGCTACTGCTATTCTCCTTACCTGCAGCACCTTTTCATACCCGCGCTACTACTAACCCCACCTTATCCCCACACGGTTGACCCTCTCTCTCTCACTCTCCCTCTCAGTCACTCTCGCCCGCGCCGATAACCATTGTTGTTCGTCGCCGCCGCCGCCGTCGTCCGTCTGCCACCGAGGTACTCCCTCCTTCCGTCCTCCTCCCACCGCGCCCTCCTCCCTCCTCCTCCCATCGCGCCCTCCTCCCACAGCACCACCTCCCTCCTCCTCCTCCAACTCCTCCTCCCACCGCCCCTCCCTCCTCCTCCTCCGGCCAGCC
>NC_041386.1:394537031-394638046 GCF_002162155.2 Triticum dicoccoides
GGCCGCCCCTACCCCTTCTCTCTCCTCCCTCCCTCCCTTATATCTGTTTTTGCAAATCGTAGGTAACTAGTTTATTTAGCAAGTGATTAATATAACAAGCTTATTTATATTAAGTGCTTAATTGACCTAGTTTATTTAGTAAGTGCTTAATAGAACTAGTTTATTTAGTAAGTAGTTAATAAAACTAGTTTATTTAATAAGTAGTTAATAAAACTAGTTTAATTAGTGTTAGAATTTTATATAAGATATTTTCGAATGTTTTTTTTTCATATTTTGAATCATTGAAATGCAATGACCATCGATAAGTGGCCTATGTTTTGCTGGAGTGTTGATTAATTTCCGTTCCAGCAAATTTCAGGCGCTCGATGTGTCCTTTTTTAGCAAAGGTCATGCCGGATTTTTTGGGTTTTGCTGTCGAGTTATAATCTCTAAATTTTGAACACAGGAGATGTCTAATGACGATGGGATCCCGGAGTGCGGGTACTGCTATGATGACCGGAGTGTGTGCGACATGTTTCCTCACCTGCAAATTGATAGGTTTTTCACCATGAAGCTGGAAGAGACCTTCGATGTTTGTATGGTATGCAATGAAAAGCATTTCATCGTAATTAATATCATCACTTGTGCTTCTTTTGTTCAACGTGTAATTTATGGATTTTTTTCAATTCGGTTAGTACATCCCGTGCCATGCTAGACCATATGTATTGGAGAAGCTTGGTTTTGGTTTAGATGACTTTGAGAATATGGAGACGAGGAGGGATCACTTAAGAACTAAACATGGTTACGAGTTTCTGGTTAATTTCTACAATGCGGTCGATCGCTCCCATTTCGGTTTCTCTAAATGGGAAGCTCTCTGTAAGGCATATGGATTTGAGGAGGGAATGCGAATAAGATTTGATATTCGTACCGAAGATTATGAGGATGATGATAATATTGACATCTAGGTGGATGTGGATATGCCTCCAGTTTTGCCTAGATGTGAGTTTGTCAAACTAATCTGTTAAGTTCAGTAATTTAGGTTGTTAATTTAAAAATATTTGGTGTTCGTCCATACTAAACTTATTTATTTATAATTTTCAGCTTATTTCTTATCTTCAAGAAATACTCGGAAGATGGTAGACAACACATACTACAACTATGACTCCAAGCTTAATTGTGAGGAGAAAGGTTATCTTATCTCATTCATAGAAGATGTTGAGGCCTTCAAAACCAGTCACTCTATCAGCCAAAAATTATACTAGATATGTGCCACTAGTCCATACATTGCTTGATGATAACTTCATTGCTAAAAACTTGGTAAGATTTTGTTAATGATGGTAACTTCATTGCATACATTATTCTTAAGTAAACCATTGCTAACTATATATGTTACTATTTCATTTTTGAACAGAGGCTCCCGAAGCAGGTTGTGCCTGACATGCTATTTACCGAAGGTGATATGCATATGGTTAGCTTATGACCAACTCCTTCGTACTCTTACCATACTGCATACTCGATTTCTTCAAACGATGGAAGGCTCAAAATCAAAGAATGGAGCAAAGTGATGAATGCGCACACGCAAATAATTGGAGGCAAAATGAATGTGCGCAAGCCATAAGTTGGAGATAGGTTTATGTCCATTCTTCATTATGGTGAAGGACCGGTTTATCTGTTTTATGGTATTTTAGCTAGGAGAGAGGAGTAGGTCCTAAGTATTAAGAACAATTAGTTAGTTTTGATTATATATGACTACAATGTCTTAGACTTGATGGTGATGCTGAGTAGGACTAGTGACTATGAGTACTATGATGATGATGAGGACGAGTTGTTATTATAACTAGTGACGAAGTTGTTATATGATGTCCCATCATGGACGAAAATGATGATTATGAGGAGTTATATGACAATGATATATTATGATGATAAGTTGTTAATGATATTATGATGATGATGAGAAGTTATTATGTCATTGGGTGAAAGAACCGCCGATTAGTTTCAAATGGATGGATCCAAAGTGACCATTGGTTACTTTGGATCCATGCACTTGAAACTAATCCAAGGTTCTTTCACCTAGTGATTTAATAACTCATTACGATGTAAAAACAATCTCTAAATTGCTACTGTATGAAAAATTGTATACATGTATATGAATACGACCTAAAATTCAAAAGAAATGGAATAGGGAATAATAGTAGTAGCGGTTGTTTTCGAAAGCGCTACTAATAATTAGCTGTAGTGATTGACTTGGAAAGCGCTACTACTAAGTAGATATAGCAGTAGCGAGTGCCAGTAGGCGCCACTGCTAAGCATTAGCTATAGCGCCTTATCAGTAGTGCGCTTACCCGCGCTACTGATAGGCAAAAAACCAGCGCTACTGCTAGGCTTTTCCCTAGTTGTGTGAAACAAAAAAGGTTGAACGATGTTGTTGGAAAACCAACAACGAAAAGAGTAAGCTTGTTGTGTGCTTATGGAAAACATATCAAAACTATGAGGTGAAATTCTGCCACTAACGAAAAACAATAGATTAGATTGATATGAACAAGGAGATGAGAAACTTATTTCACCGGGAGGATAAATGAAGAACTTGGGTCATTTATAATCACCATAAATAGCAACAATCCTTAGGGAAAGCTTTAGGTGAAATATAACCCAAGATAACTCCAATGAAGAGATTGATTGGTTGAAAAGATGACTTGAGCGAAAATAAAATGATGGATTTAGATATATCACTCTTGAAAACTTGTGTATCATGAAACACGAAGGGAAATTATCAAGAATGACATAATACCACCTCATAGATAAGGTTGAAAGAATTGTACTCCGGATTGCAAGTTGAAGAATGCTTGGACTCCTCTAAAAAGAATCTCAATGAACACTTCGAGAAGGAATTAGATCCTTGATGAACCATCATGTGGAGCCACCATGAAGAACTCCGGTAATAAAAGGATGATCAAACGAAAAGAAGGATGAAAAGAATAAGATTGAAGCCTTGCAATGATTAGATGGAGCTTCGCGACAAGATAATGAGGAAAAACTTGGAAATCCGGGGAAAGAAAGATGAGCAATTGAAACGGAGAATTTGATTAGCCTCCGGAATAATGAATTAATCACTTGGATGAAACAAGAATAAGAATTATGTTATGAGTACCCTTCACCAATTTAAATTGATGACAAGCAACGGATTTGGCATACTACTTATTCTCGTGAAAAGGATTAAGAGAGATATAGCGCAAACTTGAGAAGGTCTTCGACGAACTACCTATAGGATTTGAAAGAACGAATGAATTAATATGATAACCAAGGAATAGAACCCTTGAATGAACCACTGTAAGAATAGAAAATGAAAGTAGCAGAGGCACAAATCACCAGGAAGACTTGGAAAACGATTGAAGATACTTCAGGGCATTTGATACAAGAGAAAGAAGAGATCATGAGCTAATTAGAGAATACTTGAATGAAGCACCTGTAAGATTTGGAGAATGAGAGCTGAAAGCTGAGAATGAATAAACCCGAAATGATGGCCTTCGGAAAATCAAACTGAAAAGACTCCTGAATTGCTTTGGATGGGTGAAAAGAATTCTCACAATCGAAAACAATTATGAGAGGATGGCATAAAGCTAGCACCAAGAATCTACAAGAGAATGGATATGATTGCAGAGAAACTCTTCTTTGGTCTTCAAATGTTGAGAATGATGAAGAGAACCACCACTAAGAATTGTTGAGGTACTCCGGAATGAAAAATTAGAAAGGTTGAACCGACGATGAAAAGAATTTGAAAGATCTTAGAGAAAGACATATGACTGATGACAATTCATACTTACATCAAACTTGGAGAAGAATTTGATAGTAACTCCTGGAAAATAGAAGAGTCAGGTAAGATCCTGGGAAAAAGACCTATGGGTTGGGGCCCACTTAGAAGATACACCGTTGCACAATTTAAAAGATCGATTGCGCCGGTAGAATTAAATGGCTTGAATGAGATAACAACCTCGAAATAGCTTGAACGAATGCAGAGTGAAAACACGAATCTTCGAGATATCTTGAGCACTCCGGAACAATTGAATAGCGAGAAATGAATGAATATGAGGTGCACCGGCATGGAAGGTATTTGAAACGAGGAAAATGATATGATCAACAGAGCTTGAATTGGATCCACCAGAGAAGAAAAGAGAACGAAGAATGATAAACTAGAAGCTCCGTTAGAATCTTCATGAGAATCACCGGATAAGAACATTGAAAGACAAGAATGAAGAGTCTTCACATCCATAAGATGGATACTTGATTAAGAAAACTAAGTCCTTGAAGAAAAAGGGTGGGAGGGCGGGAAAACAAAGGCAACTTGGGATGGATGAAACAAACAACATTGAGAAGAACTGATAATTGATCTTGCTGATGTTGAAATGATCGGATCCACTTGAAGAGAAACACGCCGGTTGAAAAGGATTGACATGACAATCTCGATTATCATGAAGGATTAGTATTCACATAGAAATATGTGAACACCGCTTAGGAAAAGATATGGAATCAACACTTGACTTCGAAGCAACTCGAATACCACAACTAAAAAAACAGAACAAAGGATTGGCTTGCAAAATAAGCCGGAATAAAATAGACCCCATGTCATATCATGTGTCTGTTGGAAAGATATTCTAGGATCTACTTGAATTCCCACTTATAAACTCCCGAAACTTTTTGGTTATGCAATCAGGTGTTGGGGATACAGGGGAAGCATAATATCTCACCCAAACTAACAATACCTACATCCAGCTATATCCATGCTTCAACACATAACTAAGAAACCTTTGGAAATCGTTTACCTCAACCTTCGAAAAGCATCCATTATACGATTTATGGCAATACTCCCGAACTCCCGCCCCAGCACTGGGTGATGTCGAGGTTATCTCACCAACAACTGCATAAAAGAGATTTTCGATGTTGGCGAACTCAGGTATTCCAGAACTGTAATGATAAAATTGTGACGACAACACCTCGAAGCTCAACTCCCCGGGACACTGCCACAACCCCTAAATGTCAGGAGGCACCAAGAACAATGTTCTCGTCACAAAACCATCGGAACAATTCCAAGATACCCGCGCGGTCCTAATTTTTGTAGTGAAATTTGAGAAGAGAAGAGTCAAAACTCTACGTCAGGAGGCCTCACCAGAGCGACGAAGGGACTGAGGAGTAAAAAGAATCCTACTCTCCGATATATATAATCTATAAGACTCAAAACAATTTTCTAGACTCAACAATGCCAGCGATTCGATCAAGCAGGGGGCTCCTAAGTTAGGGAAGGCTCTGATTACCAACTTGTAACACGCACGATGTGCCTATATCTCCCACGTGTCGGAGCACGACTTAGAGGCATAACCGCATACTAGGCATGTCGCAAGAGGGGTAATCTTTACACATCCCATATACTAAATAAGAAAGGGATAAAGAGTTGGCTTACAATTGCCACTTCACACAATACATAAATATAGCATTACATCATCCATAATACAATCAAGGTCCGACTATGGAACCAAAATAAAGACAACCCCAAATGCATAGGTCCTCGATCGCCCCAACTGGGCTCCACTACTGATTGAAAGGAAACGAAATAACACGACGAACACGATCTTCATCGAGCTCCCACTTGAGCTCAGCTATGTCATCTGCATTGGTATCAACGGCACCTGCAACTAGTTTTGGAAGTAATCTGTGAGCCACAGGGACTCAGCAATCTCACACCCGCAAGATCAAGACTTGTCGAGGATATACCTCACGGCGTAAACCGGCCGGAAGTATAACCCGGCCGGACTAGGCGTTTCATTGGTAACCCGCTAGAGGATTGGCGACTTACGTGTCTGGCGGTTCACTGGTATGACGATTCACGAGCCTGAAGACTCATTGGTGACCCGACGCGTGTTCCATATGGATGACAAGGCCCAAGGCCTAGCAGTCCGGTTTATGTTAGTGCTGGGCCGGTTTAAGAGGAAAGGCATGAGGAACATTTATCTTACAAGGAGTTAAGACCTGGACTTGTATCCGGTTTGTATTAGAAGGTAGACTAGTCCTAATCCTAATAGGACTCCACATGTAACCCGCCCCTTCAACATATATAGGGAGGGGCAGGGCTCCCCAAAAGGGACAAGATTGACAAGTTCCATAAGTTGGACAAGTAAGGTTTAGACAATAGCTCTTGAGATAGAGCACTCTTGTAACCATGATCATCATCATCAATATCAATGAAGCAGGATGTAGGGTTTTACCTCCATCGTGATGGGACGAACCTGGGTAAAACATCGCGTCTCTCATCCCGCTCAACCCTTCTCAAGCTACCACATAGATGCGTTGGCCTCATGACTAAGTCCGGACACTAAGGACATCTGCCGTGACAATTCCACGACAGTTGGCACCCACCGTGGGGCTAGCGCATGGTGGTGTTGAGTTCTTGAAGGGATCTCTCGAAGGGATCGAGAAGCTTATGACCCACCGGATGAACAAGAGTCAGTACAGAAGGATCTACGACGGCCTTGAAAAAGTTGACAAATCCATTGTCTTCCAATCAGAATCGTGCCTTCAGAACTTGATACGAGATATTAGACTCAACAGAAATTAGGAAGGTTAGGGTTCTGTGCGCTGCACCAATCAAGTCTTCAGTGCATCGATCCGAGGACAGATGGATTTTTTGCTACAGCCAAAGACTGGCGGGGATTCGATGAAGCTCTTCTTTTTATTGTACCTAGCGTTTTTTAATCCTGAGAAGATTTCCACCTGGGCCCGAGGCGTTGATATGCTAGCCGCAAATTGCTGGTGTTGTTTCCTATGTTCATAGCTGTTGCTAACTCCTGAAAAAAGGTAAAAAAAAGAGGGCCACGACCTGGATACGGAGCCAGTTTGGACTCTTCCACAAATCTGTGCCCTGGCCTCACGTTTGAGCCGCCGGATTCCGCCTCCCCAGGGACCTCGTCTAGCGTTGTTTTCTGCCAGGAACGACCCGCGTTGCTCCGCCCCGTGATGGACTCTTCATTCACGACCGCAACCCGAGCCGTCGGGACCGAAGCCGCTTCAAAGCATCACTATTTTCCTTCAGTTACCGGGGCCGTGCGACCCATTTTTTGTCTCTGCTGCTATGGCTACAGCCGCACGTCAAAACTGCCTGTCACTCCTCTGCGGCGGGTCTCGCCATGGACCCGTTTTTTGCACTGCCGCTTGAGAGACGGCCGCACGCTTCGGACTCCATGAAGATTTGATCAATATGTGGACAAGAAGAACCAGATTGACCAAAAAAGTCATCAAACCGCCATTGCCTTGCTCGTCACCAAGCCACCGTCGCGTGGACATCTCACCACCGCGGCTGGACGTGACCGTCCTCCAGTGCCCGCCCATCTTCTTCGGCTGCACCATCATGGAGCCACCATGGCCCTCGCTTCGCCTCTGCCGGCTTCACCGCCGAGTGGCCGAGCTGCCGCACTGGCTTGCCGCCCCTGCCGCGACCCTTGCCTCCATATGGCTGCTGCGCCGGACCGTCGACTTGCTGGGGGGGGGGGTCGAGTCGCTTCGCCTCTGCTCGTTGAACTGCTGCTGCTGCGTTTCGCCACTGAACTGGCCATTAATCAATACCAGTGCTCCGACCTACCGCTGTGAGTCGCCTGCGAACGGATGTTTCGTTCATCTCTACCATTATTGACGAACACAATTGCTAATAGAAAAGACAGTTATGTATGGAGTGGGAGACCTCTTACGCGCCGGATTTAAAGTCAGAATCACCAGCTGTGGAACATGTCTAGTATACAGTTGGACTTGCATCAACATACTACTAGCCAGAGTCAGTCAATCCAGTTGACCAACACATTATTAGCCTGTTTTGGGTCGAGCTTGTTTTTTGTCGGATGATTGTGTGAGATACCAAAGTTTTCAGGGTGGTCGCCTCAGAGTTTGCTTTTACTTACGTGGTTCACCTACGCGGTGCTCGACCTGCCCGCACCGCCGCTGCCGTCGCTGTGTCTCATTCCAGTTTTGAGCCGCCTTGCTCCAGCCTTGAGTCATCTCAGTGTGATATTCCTCAGACGCCGCCGTGCCAAGCCGCCGCGACCTCGAGCCACTGCTGTTTGGAGTCCACGACGGTTCAAATATGCAAACCAACAGACATCAACTATGGAGTGGTTTGGTCATATGGTACTAATTGAGCGAAGCAACTCCAGTTATAGAGTAGTACTCCTTGAGTACTATTTAAGCTTATGGGTACGAAAGGGGTAGTAAGGTGGAGCTATAGCAAGCACTAGCACATATGGTGGCTAACATACGGAAATAAGAGCGAGAAGAGAAGCAATGCAACGGTCATGAACTAGAAGTGATCAAGAAGTGATCCTGAAACTACTTACGTTCAAGCATAACACAAGAACCGTGTTCACTTCCTGGACCCCGTCGAAAAGAGACCATCACGGCTACACACGCGGTTGATGCATTTTAATTAAGTTAAGTGTCAAGTTCTCTACCACCGGACATTAACAAATTCCCATCTGCCCATAACTATGGGCACGGATTTTGAAAGTTCAAAACCCTGTAGGGGTGTCCCAACTTAGCCCATCACAAACTCTCACGGTCAACGAAGGATATTCCTTCTCCCAGGAAGACCCGACCAGACTCGGAATCCCGGTTACAAGACATTTCGACAATGGTAAAACAAGACCAGCAAAGCCACCCAGATGTGTCGACAAATCCCGATAGGAGCTACACATATCTCGTTCTCAGGGCACACCGGATTGTCCAAACTTCTAGTAGGCCAACCCAGAGTTGCCCCTGATGGCCACCGGCGGCTGACAAGTTGGACCAACACTCAGAGGAGCACTGGCCCGGGGGTTTAAAATAAAGATGACCTGTAACACCCTCGATGCGACTATAGCTCCCACGTGTCGAGGCACGACTTAGAGACATAAACGCACTGAAGGTATATGTCGCAAGTAAGGTAATCTTTACACATCCCATGTAATATAATAATAAAGGGGAGATAACATAGTTGGCTTACACTCGCCACGTCAATCAAGGTACATAAATAACATAGGTTCTGCTCCGGAAGGTGTTCCCGAGTACTTGTTAGAGGAGCAGTGCCCCTTCGTCGTTCTATCAGGCAAGCAAACCCCCTTGAGCATTTTGCTAAATCCCACTCTCTCGCTCCTGCTCCTTATACTGCATTAGGCCAACAATGATTCAACTGCTACTTTCTGTTGCGGTAGTTGAACCCATTCCTCTGCATGACCTGTCATTGCCATAGTAAACAGTTGAAACCCACTAGCATGAGTAGGAGTTGCTTGATCCTTGATGTGCCTACTCATCCATGCTTGTTTTCTTTATGCCAGCTATGCTTAGAGTTGTGTCAGGTCTGATTCATCGGGAATGAATCAGAGTGGTGAACATGTCCTACCGATAAAGGCTAAGTGTGTGAACACGTTTTGGTAACGGTAGCAATGAGAGGCCATGTAGGAGTACATGGTGGGTTGTCTCATTGGAATCGTCCCTAAGCACTAAGTTCTATGTATGTTATCCAAGTCCAGTTACTACCACACATTGGGTTCCGGTTATCCGGCCCCTCTCGGCTTATTAATCCACTTGATATCTGTCCAGGAGTTGCAACTAGTTTCTGTCGTTTGTAGGTAGTGCTACTTGTGTACCAAGATAAGCGTGAGTGCTATGGATGGCCTTCTCGTAGGGAGACGGGAACGGATCCATAGTGGAGTATTGATATGGTCAATATGTGGACTCATGTGCGTCTCCTCACCTCAAATAAGTTTCTGATAATCGTAGTATAGCTTAGCCACTGAGTCAAAGCTAGCTTGCTGCTGTTAAAACTCCACCACCCCCTTTGTTGATAATGTTGCATATGTTGATAGTTCTGATGTAAGACTTGCTGAGTACCTTCGTACTCATGTTTGCTTATTTATGTTTTGCAGTTGGTTACACTAGTGACTTCGACGAGTAGCTTGTATCCCAGCTACGATCTTGTACCCTTGGGATGGTCGTGTTTAGTCAGGCTTCTTAGTCTTTGCCCTTTGTAGTTGTCTGTACTCAGACATGTAATGCGTCCATTGCTTGTATGCTCTAAATGATGGGTCATGAGACCCCTGTTTGTATTGAATGCTATGTGGATCTTCTGGGCCTTTATCTATATGAGTTTGAGTTATGTTGTGACGCCATGTTGTACAACACATACTTGCATGTTATGCGTACATGTAACGTGTATTGCTATGTGTGGGATTTGACAACCTAGTTGTTTATCCCTGGTAGCCTCTCTTATGGGGAAATGTAGTCTTGTGCTTCCCTGAGCCATAGTAGTCTGCTACAGCTCGGTTCACCGGAGTCCTGCTAGCCCAGCACTACTGCTCCGGAACACTTGACTGGCCGGCATGTGATTCACTTCGTTCCTGTGCCTGTGTTGGTGGGAACGACACCTATGGGATCAAGAATCCCTACTGTGGTTAGCGGGGCGCGGGGTCGTGAGAAGAGTGGATCAAACAGATAGCACATGGTTTGTTTATCCAGGTTTGGGCCGCGAGGATGTGTAAAACCCTACTCCTGCTTTCGTGGATTGTATATCTGTGTTCTTGAGCTGGCTTTGGGGCGTGAGGAGCTCCAAAAAGCAGAATCCTTCCTCTGGTCGCCTTGGGCCTCCTTTTATAGAAAAAAGGGGTTGCCACAGTGGCACACAGGAGGTGGAAAGGGTATAGTGCTGCGAGGTTATCCCTCGCATCACATGACAAGGCGCATTTAATGCGTCTTGCTTAGGTGTCCTTGCTTTATCGGGACAGGGGAGAAACCTGTCTCGTCCGTCGCCGCTCCTTCTTGTGTCGACACGCGCCCTGGCCAGTGACGCCTGTGATGCCATGTAGGTAGGCAGGTAGCTCAGGTGGCGCAGTGGTGGGTCTTCACAAAGATCTGTATGCTGCCACACGGGTGCCTGCCTAGCTGGTTGGGTCGGCAGCTACATGCATGCGGTGGTGGAGGTTTAGTCGGCCTGGGCCTGATGGTGGCCCTGAGGGTGTCCTCGGCAAGGGCCTTGCCGGGGCCCCGGCAAGGGTCTTGCCGAGGCGCCTACTGTCATCCCCGGCAAGGCGCTTGCCGGGGGCCTTCCGGTCTTCCTCGGCTGGGATCCCGCCAAGGGTTGTCATCTCCTTAGTGCGTATCTGATCTTGAATGTCTTCACAAAGATCGGCATGCCTCCACGACGATCTCTCCAGAATCCTTGGCCTTTGGGGGCAGTGGACTCAAGGGTGATTTGCTCCATAGGCGCGGGATGAGTCGCCGCAGCAAGGGTCTTGCCGGGGCTGCTAGAACTGTCTCCCGACAAGGATCTTGCCGGGGGAGTCCGCTTCGTCCCCTTTGCTCTTTGTGGTCTTGGCCATGGCGTCGTTCTAGTTCTCTTGAGCTTCGGTCTTACCCTGGCTCACCTCCCTTGCCTTGCTTGGTGTGGTGGTATCCGCGGCTCAGACTGCCCGTGCACAGTTATAGGGGTACAAAAAGTGTACCCCTCTTTTTGTACACCGACGGTCTGTCCCTTCGGGGAAATGTCACGCGGTGACATCCGGAGTCCTGCCTAGCCTGCTACAACCCGGGTTCCCGGAGTCCTGTTAGCCCAGTGCTACAACCCGGATCCACACGCTGCTAACCGACATGCTCGATGTTGATTCATGTATGCCTATCCCTGTAAGTTAGTGACACTTTGGGTTCATGACTAGTCATGTTGGCCCGGGTTCTCTATCATATGGATGCTAGCGACACTATCATATACGTGAGCCAAAAGGCACAAACGGTCCCGGGCGATGGTAAGGCGACACCCGTGGGGATACTGTGCGTGAGGCCGCAAGGTGATATGATGTGTTAAATCCTAGATGGGTGTGACCTAGGATCGGGGTCCCGACAGCGTTGGTATCAGAGCCTGACTGACTGTAGGATTACCAAGCCAAACTGGTCGAAGTTGAGTCTAGAAATGCTTTAGTTATATAAGGGAATTGATTGTCGAAGGGAACGTAAGGCTCTTTTTACTTCTTTACCTCATGTCATTCTTTCTGAGTCAGCCTCTTCTTTTCTACGAGGGTTAAGGCCTAGGTTTCTCCTCCATCTCTCAGGATGATGTGTTACTAAACCGTAAAGTCTTAGGATTGTTGGTTTGTGTCTCCGTACAGTTCTACTACTTCCGTGTGTCCTCAGTTTGACCCCGAACCTTGATATTATGATGCTGATTGATTATGCTATTCCTTTGATGAATGTCTCAAAATCCTTTTGAGCATTTACAGTCGTTATGCTGCCGAAGTTGTCCTAGGATTTCAAGAGTTTCCAATGCTTTTGCATTACATTCCGCATCCGTATGTCGATGCTAATTCCATCCTTGTTTCCTTGGTTTCTGTGCCAGGATGTCGTCTGCTAACCGAGGTTCAGTTGCTCTTAGCAAGAACCACAAAGATGGTAGGGATGAGGATCCTCCTGACCAGCCTTTGATGGCAGAATTTTTGTTAGCATCCGAGAGGAAGAAGCGTGATATTAACCGCTTGCTAGCACAGATTGAGCAGAACACCGCGCATCAGCGTAAGAAGTTGGTTTCTATCACCGACTTCATTGGTCTGAAACCACCCACCTTCCATCATTCCATTGAGACACTCGATGCAGATGACTGGCTCCGAAGCATCACTCTTAAGCTGTGTTCTGCGCACGTAGCTGAAGGTGACAAGGTCACCTATGCTACCTATCACCTGGAAGGTCCTGCTAGTATTTGGTGG
Source organism: Triticum dicoccoides (assembly GCF_002162155.2). NCBI lineage: Eukaryota > Viridiplantae > Streptophyta > Magnoliopsida > Poales > Poaceae > Triticum > Triticum dicoccoides. The sequence goes on from NC_041386.1 coordinate 394,549,766, forward strand.
CAGAGCTATGAGGCTATGCTTCCAGCTGGCCAGATTCCTACCTGGAGGGATTTCACCGAGGCTTTTCATGAGCACCACATTCCTCAGGCTCTCGTTAACCGCAAGAGGGAAGACTTTTGTAGTTTTACCCAGGGTAAGCTGCCTGTTGATGCTTACAGTAGAGAGTTTGGAAACCTCGCCCGCTATGCTACAGAAGAAGTGTCCACAGACGCCAAGAAGCAGGCTAGGTTCCGGAAGGGTCTCAACCCTAAGTTGCGTCGTGACTTCCACCTGCATCATTGTGATACTTTCCAAGCTCTGGTGAACAAGGCCATTAATGCAGAGACAACTCAGCTCACTTACGAGGAGTCTCGTAAGAACAACCGTCATCTAGTTCTTCCTCCCGCTCTGGCTCTCAGAAGCGACGGATTTGGATTCCGAACTAAGCTCTTCCACCTGGATATGCACCAAGGCCATCTGATGTGGCGCCTCACCTAGCTCAGCAACGTGCTCCACCCAGGCCTATTAGTGGACCACTTGCCAATGTAGGACCACGTCCTACCTCAGGAACTTGCTTCACGTGCGGTGAACCAGGACACTATGCACGTGACTGCCCTCAGTCCAGTTATACTCCACCCCATTCTGAGAGGTCTGTTGGCCGTGAAAAGCCATCAGGCAAGATGATCAGTACCAAGCCAGCCTCCATTGAACGAGCATGTGTGCACCATGTCTCAGCTACAGAAGCTCAAGATGATCCCAACGTCGTATTGGGAACGCTTCTTGTCAATTGTCATCCAGCTTCAGTTTTGTTCGATACTAGAGCATCCCACTCTTTCATATCCGAAGGTTATGCTCGGTTGCACGACATGTCATTTTGTGATATGCCAACTCCACTAATAGGCCATACTCCTGGTTCCAAATGGCAAACCTCCAAGGTAAGCCATGGTAATGAAATCCTTGTTGACAGACTGGTATTCCTTGCTTCTTTGATATCTCTCAAGTCTTCAGATATTAACATCATCTTGGGCATGGACTGGATGACAGCTCATCATGCCAAGATCGATTGTTACACCAGATCTGTTCAACTTACACATCCATCTAGAAAAATAGTCACTGTCTCTACTAGAGTTGCAAGGCGTCAACTCTATTCTCTTAATGCCAGCCCTCTTCCAGACCTTGCAGATATTCCGGTAGTCCGTGACTTCCCGGATGTCTTTCCAGAAGAACTGCCAGGTGTCGCACCTGACAGACATGTAGAGTTTGTCATACAACTTATCCCAGGAACTGTTCCAATCTCTAGGAGACCATACAAGATGGCACCTTTGGAGTTAGTTGAGCTTAAGAAACAGCTTGATGAGTCCTTGCAAAAGGGTTTCATCCGTCCCATTTCTTCTCCTTGGGCTTGTCCTGTCCTCTTTGTCAAGAAGAAAGATGGTACGGATCGGATGGTTGTAGATTATCGTCCCGTTAATGTGGTCATGATAAAGAACAAGTATCCGCTCCCCAGGATCAACGACCTGTATGATCAGCTTGCTGGATCCTTAGTCTTTTCCAAGATGGATTTGAGGTTAGGCTACCACCAAATCAAAATCAGAAATGGGGACATCCCCAAAACGGCCTTTGTCACTCGTTATGGTCAATATGAGTACAACGTGATGTCTTTCGGCCTAACCAATGCTCCAGCTACTTTCTCCCGCTTGATGAACTCGATCTTCATGGAGTACTTAGATAAGTTCATCGTGGTTTACCTCGATGATATTCTCATTTACTCGAAGAACGAGGAAGAGCATGTCGAACATCTTAGACCTGTGTTAGAAAAACTCAGAGAGCACCGCCTTTATGCCAAGTTCTCCAAATGTGAATTTTGGTTGCCGGAAGTGACCTATCTAGGCCACGTGATCTCTAGTAAGGGCATTGCTGTCAATCCCGAGAGAGTTAAAGCCGTTCTCGATTGGACTCCACCCGAAACGGTCAAACAAGTTAGGAGTTTCCTTGGTCTAGCTAGTTATTGTCGCCGCTTCGTTGAAAACTTCTCCAAAGTGGTCAAACCCCTCACGGAGATTCTCAAGAAAGATAAAAGATTTGAGTGGACCCCACAGTGTGAGCACAGTTTTCAGGAACTGAAAAGACGCCTGACTTCTGCGCCCATACTCGTGCCACCGGATCTCACTAAAGACTTTGTTATCTATTGCGATGCTTCGCGTCAAGGACTAGGTTGCATTCTAATGTAGGATCGTCATGTGATTGCCTATGCATCTCGACAGTTGCACCACATGAGGAAAATTATCCTGCACATGATCTAGAGCTTGCAGCCGTAGTCTATGCACTTAAGACTTGGCGACATTACCTTCTTGGTAACCGTTGCGAAATCTACACTGACCATCAGAGTCTCAAGTATATCTTCACCAAACCGGATCTGAATCTCAGACAGAGACGTTGGTTGGAGTTGATCTTGGATTACGACTTAGGAATCACCTACACCCCAGGCAAAGCCAATGTCATGGCTGATGCTTTAAGCTGTAAAAACTATTGCAACAACCTCATGTTGCAACAATGTCAACCACCCCTCCATGAGGAATTCTGTAAGCTTAACCTTCACATAGCTCCTCATGGTTCCCTTTCTACCTTGGTGGCGAAACCTACCCTTACGGATCAGATCATAGAGGCTCAGAAGCATGATACGGGAATCTCCCGGATCAAGAAAAATATTCCCAAGGGAGTTGCTGGTTGTTTCTCTATGGATGAACGAGGTGTTGTTTACTTTGGAAACTGTTTGGTGGTTCCCAAATGTCAACAGATGCAACAACTGATCCTTAAGGAGGCCCATGAATCCCCTCTCACGATTCATCCTGGTATTACAAAGATGTATCAGGACCTACGCCAGAGGTTCTGGTGGACTAGGATGAGGAGAGAAATCGCTCAGTATATTGCCAACTGTGACGTTTGTCGTCGCGTTAAGGCAGAGCATCAAAGACCTGCTGGCACCCTTCAACCTTTAGCTATTCCCGAGTGGAAATGGGACAAAGTTGGTATGGACTTCATCACTGGCTTTCCCAGGACCAAGAAAGGAAATAATGCTATCTTCGTAGTCATTGACCGTCTTTCCAAAGTGGCTCACTTCCTACCTGTTCGAGAGAGTATCACTGCTAGTCAGCTCGCTGACTTGTATATCTCCCGAATAGTGTCACTCCATGGTGTTCCACTAGAGATTAATTCTAACCGTGGCAGTCTTTTCACCTCTCATTTCTGGGAAAGTTTCCAGAATGCCATGGGAACCCTTCTTTCTTTTAGTACCGCTTTCCACCCTCAGTCAAGTGGTCAGGTGGAAAGGGTCAACCAAATTCTCGAAGACATGCTTAGAGCTTGTGTTATCTCATTCTGTATTGATTGGGAGAAGTGTCTTCCTTTCGCCGAGTTTGCTTATAACAATAGCTATCAATCCAGTCTTAGGAAAGCACCCTTCCAGATTCTGTATGGACGAAGGTGTCGAACACCTTTGAACTGGTCAGAAACCGGTGAAAGACAATTCTTTGGACCGGATATGATCCAGGAGGCAGAAGAGCAAGTTCGCATCATTCGTGAGAATTTGAAAACTGCCCAATCTCGTCAAAAGAGCCAGTATGATCGTCATCATAAGGAAGTAGCTTATGAAGTTGGCGACATGGCTTACCTTCGGGTTACTCCTTTGAAGGGTACCCATTGTTTCGGTATCAAGGGCAAGATGGATCCTTGTTACATTGGTCCTTTTCGCATTCTCTCTAAACGAGGAGAGGTTGCCTATCAGTTGGAACTACCCCGACATCTTTCTCGAGTTTATGATGTCTTCCACGTCTCTCAACTCAGGCGTTGCTTCTCGGATCCCATCCGCGGAGTGGACCATGAAACGCTTGATCTCCAAGATAACCTCACTTATCGAGAGTACCCCGTTCGCATTCTGGATCAAGCAGAGCGTGTCACTCGACTTCATAACATCAAGTTTCTCAAGGTTCAATGGTCTCATCATTCCGAGAGAGAAGCTACTTGGGAGCGAGAAGATCATCTTCGACTTGATTACCCCGCATTCTTTCCGCCGACTCCTGAATCTCGGGATGAGATCCTTTCAAGTGGGGGCAAGTTGTCACATCCCTAGTTCTGGTATGATCTAGGCTTGCTTTGTGCATCATGTTTAAGTTTCAAATGAAATTGAAATGGGGATGTTTCAAACCCTAGCACCAAAGCAAATTCAAATAGGTTCAAATTAAAAATGGAATTTCAATAAACCCAAAATGCTCTTCAAAAATGTTCATGGTCTTTGAAAAATGTTGCAAACAACAACCAGAGGTGATGCACATTTTTGCTAAACATTTTGGATTTTTGAATGAACCCATATGTATTTGAATTGGAGCTGTTTAAAATAATATAAATATTTTAAAGGCTCCAAAAATGTTGGAATTTGGTGAGGGCCTCTAGTATATTATAACTAGTGGTCACAAGGAATCTCAACATATTTATTTTTTGCTAGTATTTATTTTAAGCCAAAAACAAATGTCACAAATAGAAAAGAAGACAAAAAAGGGAAAAACTCTTACCTGGGCTACTTACCTGAGGCATGGCACTGTGCAGCCAACCTGGCCGGCGCAGCCAGCTGGCCCTGCCAGTCGTCTTCTCCACCGCGCCAGGAGGATATCGAGCGCGTGGCAGACGCATGCCGGCGTGCGTCCGACCACCTCCTGCTTGCCGCCTCCCTCTGGACGTCCCTGGAGACGCCATGCAGCCTCCCCGACCCCTTCTCACTCTCCCTCGTCCCCGTCGCTTCCTTTGTCTCTCTCTCCCATGACGGCCGAAGTGCTACCGTCGCCGCCGACAAGCACCACCACGGCCACTGCCTTCCCCTCGCCTCTCCGACGTGCCCACGAGCTTTGCCTCAACGCCCTCGCTCTCTCCACCGAGTCACGCGCCCGCGGAACGCCTGAAGCGATGCCACCGTCTTCGTTTCCATCACCGGCCACCAGAGATCCCCCTCGTTGCTCTTCTCACTCCAGTGCCTCCCCGAGCTCGCGAACGGCTCCTTTCGATGCGTTGTGAGCTCCTCTGCTTATCCCCTCTCTCCCTGTGCTATATTTCCCTCTCTGGCCACCGTTCCGCCGGCGACCGATTCGTGTCGCCGCCTGAGCTCCTCGCCGCCGTGGCCAGAGGCCGTGTTCGTCGCTCCTACGCACATGGACGTGCTCCAGACCTTGCCAGGAACCTCCCGCTCTAGCCACCCCAGCTCCTCCTGTTCGCTCCACCAGATGCGCGCGAGTCCCAACACCCCGTAGCTGCATTCCGCGCATGCCAAATGGCTCCCTGTAGCGCATTTCCTTGCCGCCGGCGTCGAGCCGCCGGCAGGTTTGCGCGGTTGACCAGGGGATTTGACCTCCCCTGGGTCTATGACATGCAGGCCCCGCCCGGTTAATTAGTCTAGTTTAGGTTTAAAACTAATTACTTTAACCTAGGTTAGTGCTAATTAAACTAGGTTAGTTTAGTTAGTCACTGACCAGTGGGTCCCACTGGTCAGGTTTGACCTGGGACAACCCAGTTGACCTACTGACGCAGTGATGGCCTCAAGCTGACGCAATAAATTATTTTTGGAATTATTTTAACTCAGGAAATTCCAGAATATTGCTTAAACTTCAAAAAATCATAATAATTCAACTGTAGCTCAGAATGAAATAATTTATACATGAAAAATTATCAGAAAAATGCAACGAATCCATTTATGCAAGTTCCATGCATGAAAAACCAATTTATACATGCTGTATAAGTGAAAACATAATATTGGCATTTTAAATGCTTCATTTTGAATTTGCATTTGAATATTTGATTCAAATGGGCTTCAACCAATTAGGTAGCCACTTGCATTAGCCCAAACACTAGCATTTGCACATGCCATGTTCATGCAACATATTGTTGCATTTGTTTGTGTATTGATTGCCTGCACCATTTCTTCTTGATAGGTTCCGCTCCGGAAGATGTTCCCGAGTACCTGTCAGATGAGCAGTGCCCCTTCATCGTTCTATCAGGCAAGAAAACCCCCTTGAGCATTTCGATAAATCCCACTCTCTCACTCCTGCTCCTTATACTGCATTAGGACAACAACAATTCAACTGCTACTTTCTGCTGCGATAGTTGAACCCATTCCTCTGCATGACCTGTCATTGCCACAGTAAATAGTTGAAACCCACTAGCATGAGTAGGAGTTGCTTGAGCCTTGATGTGCCTACTCATCCATGCTTGTTTTCTTTATGCCAGCTATGCTTAGAGTTGTGTTAGGTCTGATTCATTGGGAATGAATCAGAGTGGTGAACATGTCCTACGGATAAAGGCTAAGTGTGTGAACACGTTTTGGTAAAGGTAGCGATGAGAGGCCACATAGGAGTACATGGTGGGTTTTCTCATTGGAACCGTACCTAAGCACTGAGTTATGTGTATGTTATCCAAGTCCAGTTACTACCACACATTGGGTTCTGGTTATCCGGCCCCTCTCGCCTTATTAATCCACTTGATCTCTGTCCAGGAGTTGCAACTAGTTTCTGGCGTTTGTAGGTAGTGCTACTTCTCTACCAGGTGGTGTCCGACGGGACGGGCTTGGGATAGACTAGGCACCGTGGCACGGTGTACCAAGTGGCACCCGGATGGTGGGCTTGGGAACCCTGCACACATCATTTGGGGCCGTACTGGAGACTTCGGCCGGAACTCCTTGCGGATGGAACTCGAATAGGCGATAAACCTGGACGAGAGACTTGTGTGGTTAGTCAGCTCGTAGCCGACACCCTCGCCCAGTTTCCGCTTGAAGGTTGCCGAGGTACATGACGTGTACAGGGCGATAAGTGGCGAGAGCGTGTGTGAAGAAGTACACCCCTACAGGGTTAACATTATCTATTCGAATAGCCGTTTTCCTCGGATATGGAAACTTGGAGGACTTATGTAGTAAATAGACAACTTGAAGTGGATACTCTAAAATCCGCAAGATAAGCGTGAGTGCTATGGATGGCCTTCTCGTAGGGAGACGGGAACAGATCCATAGTGGAGTATTGATATGGTGAATATGTGGACTCGTGTGCGTCTCCTCACCTCAAAGAAGTTTCTGATACTCGTTTTAGCTTAGCCACTGAGTCAAAGCTGCCTTGCTGCCATTAAAACTCCACCACCCCCTTTGTTGATAATGTTGCATATGTAGATAGTTCTGATGTAAGACTTGCTGAGTACCTTCGTACTCATGTTTGCTTATTTATGTTTTGCAGTTGGTTACACTAGTGACTTCGACTAGTAGCTTGTATCCCAACTACGATCTTGTACCCTTGGGAGGGTCGTGTTTAATCAGGCTTCTTAGTCTTTTCCTTTTGTAGTTGTCTATACTCAGACATGTAATGCTTCCGTTGCTTGTATGCTCTGAATGATGGGTCATGAGACCCCTGTTTGTATTGAATGCTATGTGGATCTTCTGGGCCTTTATCTATATGAGTTTGAGTTGTGTTGTGATGCCATGTTATACAACACATACTTGCATGTTATGCGTATGTGCAACGTGTATTGCTATGTGTGGGATCCGACGACCTAGTTGTTTATCCCTGGTAGCCTCTCTTATGGCGAAATGTAGTCTTGTGCTTCCCTGAGCCATAGTAGTCCGTTACAGCCCGGTTCACCGGAGTCCTGCTAGCCCAGCACTACTGCTCCGGAACACTTGACTGTCCGGCATGTGATTCACTTCGTTCCTCTGTCTGCCCCTTTGGGGAAATGTCACGTGGTGACATCCATAGTCCTACCTAGCCTGCTACAGCCCGGGTTCCCGGAGTCCTGTTAGCCCAGTGCTACAGCCTGGATTCACACGCTACTGACCGACATGCTCGATGTTGATTCATGTATGCCCGTCCCTGTAAGTTAGTGCCACTTTGGGTTCACGACTAGTCATGTCGGCCCGGGTTCTCTGTCATATGGATGCTAGCGACACTATCATATACGTGAGCCAAAAGGCGCAAACGGTCCCGGGCCATGGTAAGGCGACACCCATGGGGATACCGTGCGTGAGGCCGCAAGGTGATATGATGTGTTACATGCTAGATCGGTGTGACCTAGGATCGGGGTCCCGACACAAAGGTCTACAAAGAACTACTCACGTATCATCGGAGAGGCACCAATGGAAGTGGTGAACCCCTCTGTGATGGTGTCTACATTGGATCTGGTGGTTCTGGACTCTGCGGCGCCTGGATGAATATTCCGTTGTCTCCCCTAGGGTTCTGGTACTTTTGGGGTATTTATAGAGAAAAGAGGCGGTCCAGGGGCACCCGAGGTGGGCACAACCCACCAGGGCACGCCTGGGCCTCCTGGCGCACCCTAGTGGGTTGTCCCCTCCTCGGGACTCCCCCCAGGTGCAACTAGGGCCCAATATCTTCCATCTGGTCCATAAAAAATCTCCGTAAAGTTTCATGGCATTTGGACTCTGTTTGATATTGATTTTCTGCGACATAAAAACACGGAAAAAACACCAACTGGCACTTGGCACTATGTCAATATGTTAGTACCAAATTGATTATAAAATGATTATAAAACATCCAAGATTGATAATAAAACAGCATGGAACAATAAAAAATTATAGATATGTTGGAGACGTATCAGCATCCCCAAGCTTAACTCCTACTCGTCCTCGAGTAGGTAAGTGATAAAAACAGAATTTTTGATGTGGAGTGTTGTTCATCATGTCATATCATATTCTTTTCTTTATAGCAGGGACATTTGGAGTTTTATGCGATTCAAAGAAATATTCTAGTTTTGACATAACAATTTAGATACTCAAGCATATCAACAAGCAACCATGTATTTCAAAATATCAACGCTAAAATAAGTTATCCCTAGCCCATCATGCTCAAACATTGATCCATTCATGAAACACACTCGAATATTAACTACACCCAATACTTAGGCACGATCATATTGCCTCCTAGTTAGTGCTTTTATAAGAGAAGATGGAGACTCAAAAAAATTGCATGAAGTAAAAGATAGGCCCTTCACAGAGGGAAGTAGGGATTCATAGAGGTGCCAGAGCTCAAAGCGAAAAATTTGAGATAAAACATTTTGGGAGGTGTATCCATCCTACCAACGAAAATGACTTAGAGTTCCCAATACTTTCCATGCATAGATATATCATAGGCGGTTCCCAAACAAAAAATAAAGTTTATTCCCTTTTCCACCATAACTTTCAATTTCCATGGCTAGCCATATCCATGGTTGCCCTCCATACCAACACTTTCCAAGGAATTTATTATTTGACAACATAAAGTAAATTCATTTGTTTTTGCATTTTGGGACTGGGCATCCCTAATACCTTTGTCTTAATCTCGTGCAACGACAAGTGAATAAACACTCATCTTGAGAATAACACATCTGGCATGGAAAATATTAGCCACCCCTCACCGCTCCGCGAGTGAAACAAACACACAAAAGAGAAGTTTATTTTGAAAATTAGAGATGGCACATGCAAATTTGCTTAGAACAGAAAAAGAATACTGCAAAATGAAGGTCATACTTAGATATAGTGGACTCATACTTAGAGATGGCACATGTTGCTTAGAACAGAAAAAGAATACTGCAAAATAGGTAGATATAGTGGACTCATGTGGCAAAACTGGTTTAAAGGATTTTGGATGCACAAGTAGAGGTCATACTTAGTGCAAAATGAAGGCTAGCAAAAAGATTGAGAAGCGACCAACCAAGAAACGAATAATCTCATAAGCAAGCATGAAGCATAATTAACACCGAATAATGCACCACAAGTAGGTTATAATTTCATTGCATGATTATTGACTTTCATGCATGCATAGGGAATCACAAACCTTAACACCAATATTCTTACTAAAGCATAATTACTCATCAAGATGACTCACATATCAAATCATCATATCTCAAAACTATTACTAATAATCAAGTTTATTTTGTCCAATGATCTTCAGGACATTTTTTCCTTTTTTTCTTTATCCTTCTTGGATATCTATCACTTTGGGACTAATTTCCATGTGTTGCTTTTCATAAGCTCAAACAAATACAAGTGAAGATCATGAGCATAACAAATTTTATTTCTCTCAAAATAATTGAAGTGAAGCAAGAGAGAATTTCTTAAAAATATTACTAACTCTCAAATAAATCTAAGTGAAGCAAGAGAGCATTTCTTCAAAAATTAAAAAGCACACCTTGCTCAAAAAGATATAAGTGAAGCACTAGAGCAGGTCCATTGCTCATAAAAAAAATTTAAGTGAAGCATAGAGAGCAATTCTAACAAGTCAAGATATAATTTTGGCTCTCTCAAATAGGTTTGTCCAGCAAGGATTGATGACTTAAAAAACAAAATAGAACAAGCAAAGACACATATCATACAAGACGCTCCAAGCAAAACACATATCATGTGACGAATAAAAATATAGTCTCGAGTAAAATACCGATAGTTGTTGGAAGAAAGCAGGGATAACACTCCGAGGCATCCCCAAGCTTAGTTGGTTGCTCATTCTTGGATAATAGCTTGGGATGCCGGGGCATCCCCAAGCTTAGGCGCTTACATCCTTGCTTCATCCATCATAAGATAACCCAAAACTTGAAAACTTCAATCTCACAAAACTCAACAAAGTCGTTGTGAGATCCGTTAGTATAAGAATAATAAATCACTACTATAAATGTTGTATCAAACCAATTCATATTTTGTTTTTGTATTATATCTACTGTATTCCAACTTTTCTATGGAAAAAACTCATCAAACAAAACCATAGAGCCATCAAAATAACCACACAACACAAAGAAAACAGAATCTGTCAAAACAGAACAGTCTGTAGAAATCTGACTATTTCGAATACTTGTGTAACTAAAAAAACCGTGAAAAATTAGGACGACCCAAGAAATTTGTATATTGATCTACTGCAGTTGGAATATCTATTTTATCGCTCACTGGTAAAAAATGAAAATTAATTTCGTGAGCGCAAAACTTTCTATTTTTACAGCAAGATCAAACAACTATTGCCCAAGAAGATCCTAAAGGATTTACTTGTCACAATCACTAATTAAAACACAAAAGGCACAACCATAACAGTAGCATAATTGTGCTAACACTCAAGAACAGGAAGCAAAAAAGCAAAAGTAAATTTTATTCATTGGGTTGCCTCCCAACAAGCGCTATAGTTTTACGCCCTTAGCTAGGCATAAAGCAAGGATCTAAGTTTTGTCATCTTTGTTCAACTCTTCAATCAAACACTTAGAATCCTTCAAGGATTTAACATAAAGACATTCAATAGCAATACTTCTAGGATTAAATTTAAAGATTTCATTCTTGCGAAAAGGATCTCTTATCACTTCAACACAATTAGGGTGGATACTTATCATCTTAAGATCTCCTTTATTGCTATCACTAGAAGTTGCACCCTTGTTTCTGGATCTCCTACTATTTACGGGAGTTTCCTCCATAATTTTAGTGGTAGTAAAAGCCATGCTTAGATTACTAAAGATTTCTTCCAATTTATGGATCTGATACGGACTTTCTTCTATTCTTTCATGGATTAAGGTACCCCTCTCTTTTAACAACTTAAAAATATCGCCTGCTTTTGACCCAAGAGTAGTAACAAAATTATGCATCTTTTTATGTATAATTTCCATATGATCTTCAGTGAGCATTTTCTTTTCGATAGCATCTAGTCTTTCCATAACATGCTCAAGAGTCAAAATTATTTCATTGACCATAAGAGGTGGTGAGCCCACTAAATTTCCCATAGCATTAAGAGCATCAAAAGGAGGACTCATTAAGAAATTTCCACCGGCAATCGTATCAAGGACAAATCTATACCATGTGGTGATGCCAACATAAAAACAACGTGGAAGCACAATGGTAGATTGCTTACAAATAGATCTATTATGAGCATTGCAAATTCTATACCAAGAATCTTTTAAACTTTCTCCTCCCCTTTGTTTAAAGTTGAGAACTTCGTTCTCGGGAGTGCAAACAATAGAGGAGGAATTATCCATAACGGCAAACAAGAACTCTCACACAAAAATAGATCCGATAAGAAAATGGCGAACAGAAAAAGAGAGGTGAATAAAATGGTAAATTTTTGTGAAGTGGGGGAGAGGAAAATGAGAGGGAAATGGAAAATAATGTAAATTGCGAGGAGATGAGATGTGATTAGGAACCTGGTTATGTTGAAGATCCTCCCCTACAACGGCGGTAGGTATTTCCCTCAGATATGAAACCAAGGTTATCAAACTAGTAGGAGAACCCAGCACAACCGCTCACAACCCGACGTGTTAAAGTGGTTGTCAATGCCTTTCGGGTAACGGCGCCTCAAACAGTGCATGGATGAGTGAAAGTTGTGATAGATTGAAATAATAGATCGCAAATAAAATAAAGTGCAGCAAAGTATTTTTGTATTTTTGGTTTAATACATCTGAAAATAAAAAGCAAGAGAAAAATAGATCGCAAAGGCAAATATATGAGAAAGAAGACCCGGGGGCCGTAGGTTTCACTAGTGGCTTCTCTCGAGAAAAATATCAAACGGTGGGTGAACAAATTACTGTTGGGCAATTGATAGAACCTCTAATAATTATGACGATATCCAGGCAATGATCATTACATAGGCATCACGTCCAAGATTAGTACACCGACTCCTGCCTGCATCTACTACTATTACTCCACACATCGACCGCTATCCAGCATGCATCTAGTGCATTAAGTTCATGGAAAAACGTAGTAATGCAATAAGAATGATGACATGATGTAGACAAGATCCGTTTATCTATGGCAGTACATATATATCCCATCTTTTTATCCTTAGTAGCAATGATACATACGTGTCAGTTCCCTTTCTGTCACTGGGATCAAGCACCGTAAGATCGAACCCACTACTGGGCACCTCTTCCCATTGCAAGATAAATAGATCAAGTTGGCCAAACAAAACCCAATTATCGAAGAAGAAATACGAGGCTATAAGAGATCATGCATAAAAGAGATCAAAGAAACTCAAATACTTTCATGGATATAAAAAGACATATCTGATCATAAAGTCAAAGTTCATCGATCCGAACAAACACACCACAAAGGAGTTACATCATATGGATCTCCAAGAGACCATTGTATTGAGAATCAAGACAGAGAGAGATGAAGCCATCTAGCTACTAACTACGGACCCGAAGGTCTACAAAGAACTACTCGTGCATCATCGGAGAGGCACCAATGGAAGTGGTGAACCCCTCCGTGATGGTGTCTAGATTGGATCTAGTGGTTCTGGACTCTGCGGCGGCTGGATGAATATTTCGTTGACTCCCTAGGGTTCTGTTATTTTTGGGGTATTTAGAGAGAAAAGAGGCGGTACGGGGGCACCCGAGGTGGGCACAACCCACCAAGCCGTGTTTGGGCCTCCTGGCATGCCCTGGTGGGTTGTCACCTCCTCGGTACTCCCTCCAGGTGCAACCAAGGCCCAATATCTTCCATCTGGTCCATAAAAAAATCCGTAAAGTTTCGTGGCATTTGGATTTCATTTGATATTCATTTTCTGTGATGTAAAAAACATGGAAAAAATAGCAACTGACACTTTGCACTATGTCAATAGGTTAGTACCAAAAAATGATATAAAATGACAATAAAATGATTATAAAACATCCATGATTGATAATAAAACAGCATGGAACAATACAAAAATTGTAGATACGTTGGAGACGTATCAAACTTCAGCAAGCCAACTTTGACTTAGTGGCTATCCTGTACTACATCTACCAACATTTTCTTTGGGGTGGGAAAGCACACACAAGTCCACATATTCACCATATTAATACACCACTATGGATCCGCTCTCGTCTCCCTACGAGAAGGCCATCCATAGCACTCATGCTTATCCTGCGCATTTTAGAGCATCCACTTCAAGTTATGTATGAACCATATAAGCTTTCCAAGTAGTCCATATCCGCGATCGCAGCTATTTGAATAGTGTGATAACTCTGCAGGGGTGTACTTGTTCACACATGCTCTCACCACTTATCGCTATTTACACGACATGTACTCGGCAACCTTCAAGCGGAATCCTAGCAAGGGTGTCGGCCATGACCTGACTAACCATACAAGTCTCTAGTCCAGGCTTATCGCCTATTTAAGTTCCATCCGCATGGAAGTCTGGCCGAGGTTTCCACTACGGCCCTAAACGATGTGTGCAGGGTTCCCAAGTCCACCATCCAGGTGCCACTTGGTACACCGGGCCATGGTGTCTAGTCTGTCCCAAGCCCACCTATACCGGGTGCCACTTAACCCCAAAAATCCCCACTTAACCTCGAAAATCCCCACTCCTCTCTTCATCCTGCCTCTTTTCCCCCAAATCCCCACACTCTGTCTTCCCCCGTCGCGCCGCCGGAGCCCTCTCCGCGCCTCTGCGCTCTCCCCTGACCCCAACGCCGACCGACCCCGGCTTTGGCCCCCGACCCCGACAAGGTTAGTCCCACAAGGAACATATAAGGATATCCATAGACAGAGAGTGAATTTCACATTTGATGATGTCCATGAAAGCATTAGGTTACCTTGTCCCTTGTCTTACCAACAATACGGTATGTGACTCCATGAACTAGTGCAATATATGAAAGTTAATTGCACAAGTCCTTGCCAAAATGAATATGGGTGAAGTATGTTGGTAGCGTCATCGTCAAGAACACTCTAGTTCTTCTTGTTTGGGACCCACATCAACTTGATGGGAATCCTTGGAGTTATAGTTGAACTTGATGAAGTAGAGCTTGACGTAGTCTTGGGAACCCACTTGAGCATGGCCTTAGGAGCTTCTTCAAATGAGTAAATCTCTTCCTGAAGCTTCCCCTTGCCTTTTAGCTTGTGGTCTTATGGTGGAAGATCATCTTGAGGTTGTGTTCCCACAAAAGAAGTGGGGTCATACTTCTCTTGTTGAGGAACAAACTTCGTCTTGGGGTATTGATCTTCTTCCCACTCAACAACAGTGGAATTGAACTTTCGTTCAAAACCAACACCTTGATTCTTCTAGTGTCTTGCTTGCTTGAGTACACTTTCCTCAAATTGCTTACTCCCGACAAGACTCTTGTAAATGCCCTCTACTGCAGGATGATCCAACGCGACACTACAATCAGAGACCCTTCAACAAAACTGTGTGCGATGCATTAATCGCAAACAGTGATGTATTAAAACCATCAAAAAAGATAGAAAAAGTTTGTGGTGGCGGAGACAATAGACACGTTTCAGATTATAGTTCCATGTACAATGCTTGGCATACAGTTCACTCGAGTGAACTATTTGTGATGAGCTTAGCAACAGAAACAGGCAGCCAGATGAAGGTGTGTGCAATATACATCATACTATTCACCTGGATGAAGATGTCCCACGTCGTCGCGAAAGCAGCTGACATGTCCCACCGCGCCGCCATAGTAGAACAGAGGTCTTGTCGCGCCGCCGAAGAAGCACAGAGGTCCCACTGTGCCGTTGATGCATCAGACTGGTCCGCTTGCCCCGCGGAAGCAGCAAAGATGTCTCGCCACATAGCTAATGCAGCGGAGAGGTCCTCCCGCGCCCCGGAAGCCTGGGAAAATGTCTCGTGGGCAGGTGAGGACTCTCACAGGCGCATGTGCACTATGCTCGATGACCTGTTGAATGCCTCGTTTGAAAATTGTGCCAGTGTCATCCGAGGACTCGGGGAGGGCAAGGCGAAGCTCTGCACCGAGCACGACCTACTGAGGGGGAAGATCATTGGAACGACAAAGTAGCACAAGGAGACCACTGCCTTGTTGAAGAGGATGGACGTCATCGCCAAGAAACTTATGGACGAGAATGCCATGTTCCGCATCAAGCATGAAAGGCTGGTGGAGGATTCTGTGGATGCTGCCAAGCAGCGTATTGAGGACATGAAAGAGATCATTGCCACTCTCCGTGAGAACTAGTCTCCACGGCCTGGAGCAACGCATGAAGAACGTAGATATTAGAGAGGCAGATCATTGTCTGCGTCTTCCTTCTTCTTTTGCCCTTGTGTATTTCGGGCGTTGCCGCATGTGGCATTTTTAATTATATTCCAAAATATGTAAGACAATTATTATACACTATCACCATCCTTATATATTCATATCAGTCTTGCTCTAAGTAGCAGCCGATGCTATATATGTCCGTTAGATCTTACATCAAGATTTGTGCAATTTTCTCTTCAGATTTTCTTTTCTCTCTCTTAAATCTCAGTCGAGCAAGACATAGCCACACCATGAAACAGGGGCTCGGGCGCCATTAATGGAGACGTTGGGAGAGAGGTCAGCGGCGGATGGAGGTCAAAGGGATCTCCTCCCGATAAGAACCCGCAAGGGTCTAATCGCACGCCTCCCATACTGAAAAAGCTACCCCGCAAGGCGCATCCTGGCCAATCAAAAAAGTGGTGTGTGGCGGCACGTAAATGGTAAGTAGAACGCCCATGGTTTCAATAATAGTAGTGTTTATGATTGTAATGTGACAACACTTGTTCCAAAATGACTTTGTCGCTTGTAAATGTGTGCGCCTTTCCAAATCGGCCAAAAAAATTAGCACAACATGTTAGTGCCATGTCATGACACCATGCTAAGTTTCATGATTTTCGGGCGTGTTTTGGATTCACAGGTATTAAAAACCCAAGTTTCTCAATCTTTCCGGCCAAGCCACGACGCCCAAATGTTTGAATTTCATTCCCATTTCTTGCATGGGACCTAGAAATTCACCCAAGGCGAGTTTTGGATTTACAGGAATTTAGAAACCAAGTTTCTCGATGTTTTCGGCCGAGCCACGATGCCCAGATGATTGAATTCCATTCCCAGTTCTTGCTTGGGACCTATAAATTCACCCAAGTACACATAAATGATTTTTCAACCAACTTTGGCGCACTGGAGCATGTGCTTGTAGTTCAAATTTGAATTATGCACATTAAATGCCTCGAAACTCAATTAATGTATAAAAAAGGCCAAACGAATCTAGAATAATTCCAAAATTTAGCATGAAATTCCTATTGGTCTATGTTGCCTCTCTAAAAGAAATCAAGGTGGGAAAAGGCAACGTATGTCATTCTCGCACATGGAGGTGGCACGTTCCCTCTCGGAACCATGGGCCTTCTTGAGAGAAGCTCTGGTTTCCAAGAAGCTTATACCAAAGCTTGTAACAATTTGGCCAAATATTTACCATAACATATTGGTGCCATGTCAGCACACCATGCCAAGTTTCATGATTTTCATGCATGTTTTGGATTTACAGGAATTTAAAAACCAAGTTACTCAATGTTTTTGGCCGAGCCACGATGCCCAGATGTTTGAATTTGATTCACATTTCTTGCATGGTACCTAGAAATTCACCCAAGGACACACATGTGATTTTTCAACCAACTTTGGTGCACTGGAGCATGTGCTTGCAGTTCAAATTTGAATTATGCACATTAAATGCCCATAAACTCAATTAATGTATAAAAAGGCCAACCGAACCCGTAATAATTCCAGCTTTTAACATAACACTCATATAGTTCTATGTTACCTCTGTAAAAAAACTCAAGGGGTGGGGGAGGCAGCATATGTTGTTTCACACACAAAGGTGACACGCTCCCTCTTAGATCCACGAGCCTTCTTGAGAGAAGCTCCGATTTGCAAGAAGCTTATACCAAAACTTGTCCTAATTCGGCCAAATTTTTTACCATGGCATGTTGGTGCCATGACATGACACCATGCCAAGTTTCAGGATTTTCAGGCGAGTTTTGGATTTAAGGATTTTAAAAACCAAGTTTCACAGTGTTCCCGGCCGAGCCATGATGCCCAGATGTTTGAATTTCATTCCCATTTCTTGCATGGGACCTAGAAATTCACCCAAGGACACACATTTGGTTTTGCAACCAACTTTGGTGCACTAGAGCATGTGCTTGTAATTCAAATTTGAATTATGCACATTAAATGCCCAGAAACTCCATTAATGTATAAAAAAGGCCAAACGAACCCGGAATAATTCCAAATTTTAACACGACACTCATATAGTTCTATGTTGGCCCTGTAAAAAATCAAGAGGGGAGGGCAGCATATGTCATTTCGCACACAAAGGTGACACATTCCCTATCGGAACCACGAGCCTGCTAGAGAGATCCTCCGGTTTGCAAGAAGCTTATACCAAAACTTGTCCCAATTCGGCCAAAAAATTTACCACAACATGTTGGTGCCCTAACATGACACCATGCCAAGTTTCATGATTTTCAGGCGAGTTTTGGATTTACAAGAATTTAAAACCAAGTTTCTCAATGTTTCTGACCGAGCCACGATGCCCAGATGTTTGAATTTCATTCCCATTTCTTTCATGGGACCTATAAATTCACCCAAAGACACACATGTAATATTTCAACAAACTATGGTGCACTAGAGCATGTGCTTGTAGCTCAGATGTCAATTATGCATATTGAATGCCTTAAAAATCAATTAATGCATAAAAAGCCAAACGAACCCGGAATAATTGCAAATTTTAACACGACACTCATATAGTTGCATGTTCACTATTGATAAATGTTATAGCAATTCAAAAACCATCCTTTTCCTCTATAACACAATTTTGTCTTTCAAAACAGAATGATAAAAAATCAGGTATACCATAAATAGTTTACTAGCAATAATCGTATGGGATGCGATATAAAATATCTTGGCGCACCGTCTTGTCTGGCTTACGCAGGAAGCTTCATCGTCTACAGTCCATCGCCCATGCTTGAACCACACTTGCACGCTAGTTTCTCGCGACACTGAGCAAAAATTTTCTGGCACCGCGGAAATATCTATCTCCACCACCAAAAGCCACATTTCCACTATTCCTCCTTGCTTTCCAAGTTCAAACCTTCACTACTACTTATTGGCAGTGCTGCCTCCTCGCCGACGACCCTTCTACTTGCAGTGCCGCCTCCTCACTTGTGTACCTTCTTACTGCTCGGCCTCATTGATATGGTTAGGTAATCCACACCCCACCCACACCATCCTCCTCCTTCACAATCCCACATGCCTATACCGATGGCGCGACACCTTCCACCCAAATCACTGCCCCAACCTCAAATTAAGCGCCACCCACAAGCATTTTGCATGCAGTGTAGCATGGAGCTCAGTAGCATCTAGCGCGGATGTGGTCGCGTTGGCTACCAGGCACTTCGACCACCATATCTTGGAGGAGCACCTCGTCTTCGAGTCAACCGTCGACACCGCCATGCGGTTGTCTACATTAAAATACAGTTCATGTTGTTTTCTCGAGGTAACAGCTAGTGCCTTAGTGATTTGTCCTCTGTAATGTTAATATGCAATGTGGTATTCTGAAATGTAATGTTCAGTTAACAGTTAGGTCCAACATTTGCTACATTTCGTAGTACTTATCAAGCATTCTTGGTTTCATTAACTGTCTTATCTTCTAGTGTATGTTCTATTCTGCAATGTCGTGCTTAGTTAACTGTTTTGGTTCATTTGTTTTGCTATCAAGTTAACTATTTGGTTAAATTATGCAATTTGATTTTCATTTGTTGTGGGTACAATTTTGTATTGTTATGCATCTGAGAAATAAACCAAATTTGGATGTACTCAATACACGAGAAACATATACAATTCCTCTATTTCCATGTTGTTTAGCATGATTGGTTAGGTTAACTGGCTTTTTCATGTGTCTTGATTTATTTTGTTGGATCTGCAATTTGTTTTTTTTATTAACATATTATACTGATAGTATGGCAACTCTTAGTTAACCTGATCAAGATCTTCCTTATATGTGTTGCAGGGAAACAATGGGAGTCACTGCGGTTTACCATTGAGGTTTGCTCATGCATGGCCCTTTCGCTAATAGCACATTATTATGCAGTTGAAGGAATCATTCTAATATTTAGGTTTCTTACAATTGGGTCTTCCACATGTAGGTCCTGCTGTTAGAGGCTTAGACCCACTATTTCGACCCATTTTGCATACTGGAAATGAGATGTCCATGATTATCGGTCAAGTCAAGAAAACTCAGAAAGATTGTTAGGATAAAGATACGTGTGATGAATAACAATAAGATCTCTGTTTGCACAATGAAGAAGACATCAGTCAACTATAGGATGGTACTAACTCTTTTACCTTGTTATTCCCCTTGTGCAATTTCAAAATTTATAACAATGATTTATGCATATCTTTGTTTTCAGTACTTTCCAAAGCAGTTCACCGATGATTACCTCTCAAACCACCTGCATGGTCAAGAGGTGAGGAAAGTATTCATTCAACACCCACGACACAATATTGAAGTCTTCCTCTAGAGGACGAAGGTTGGGCGAGCAATTATCCATAGCCACTAGCTTAAAGTTGCAAGGACATTCAACATTATTGAAGGCTCAATATTCTCCTTCCGCTTCTACAGTTTCCCAGATGAGATTCATCTATCTATTTACCATGTATGATGCTACTTTCCAAAGGTTTTCGATGTTGCATGTGAAACTTGGTGCTGTTGTGTAATGGCGTAGCTAGCTATAGCCCTATATGGTGTAGCAAGTGATGAAGCTATCTAATGTAATTCGATTATGAAATCCTGGTTGTCATTATACGGATATGAAATAACTGGTGTGTTTTATAAGAAATGTCAATTTGATTACTACATGGATTATCAACAATAGGCCAATTACCCTGCTTATTAGGGTTTTCTATTGCAGACGGTTTCTCTAACAACACCGTGGGTGATGAACTCAAACAACCCACACGGTTTCTAGAAAGTAGGCGTGTTGGATCAATTAACTATCACACATGGCTTTCGCTAGAGAATTGTTTGTATTAAGCCACGTTGCACAAATGTTTCCACATAAAAAATGTGTGTGATATACATATGAACGAAAACTATTGGATTTAGGTTTCCGCAGACCCTTGAGAGGTTCAAACACTGGGGTGCATGCGAAGAACTCGTCCTCCCCAACCTGCCTGGTCACCGATCTCACAGCCTAGCCCAATGAACCCAATGGACAAGAGACACAATATTTTACACAGGTTCGGCCCACCTTGCGGTGTAAAACCCTACTCCTGCTTTGTTGTGAATTGGCCTCGAGGGGCTGTGGATGAACTAGTAGAATGGTCAAACGGCCTCAGGAGGTGAGGTGTTCTTGTGCTCGATGAGCTGGTGAGCTCGTCAGGGCGGAGTTGATCTCCCCCTCTATGGTGGTGGCTAGGTCCTATTTATAGTGGCCTTGGTCCTCTTCCTAAATGTAAGGTGGGAAGGGATCCCACAACGGCCAAATTCAAAGGGAGACAACTAGTACAAGTTATCCTGACAAAAGTGGTCTTCGCCTGCAAAAGCTCCTAGTTGTGACGCCGCGGTGGGCTCCGCGATGACCTCCGTCCCGCCGTCCTAACGGTCTTGGTCTTGTTGCACCGAAACGGAAACCTTTAGCTGATCCCTTGGGACTCCGCGCCTGCGCTTTCCTCCTTAGCACCAAAGAGGAAACTGGTACACTGCGCCCGCTGGCGCCCGCCTGGCCTTGGTCGTCCCGGCTCATGTCATATGAAGCTCTCGAGGTGCACCTTGCATTGAAATCTCCGCTCCTCAGGAGCCAGCCTAGGGAGGCCGCCCCCCAGGGAGGTCTTGGTGTCATCCGCCTCGCAAGGCAAACAAGCATGGGATGGTTTTATGCCTTGTCCATGTGCTGGCTGTAAGAATGGTCAGAATTAGTCAAGTTAAAAACCATTCACATCCAACTGTTTAAGTCTCGTTTCATGCCCCACTATAATGTTTGGACCAAGCACGGAGAAAGAGGGGTTATGATGGAAGACAATGAAGAAGAAGAGGACGATGATAGCTATCCTGGCCATGGGTTCCCTGAATACGATGATACAACAATGGGGTAAGAAGCCGAGCCGGCAATGCGGGAAGAATCTGAGTCAACAATGCGGGAAGAAGCTAAAGAAGAGGCATCAGACTCTGATGATCTAGGTCAGGCCATTGCCGATGTAGAGAGAAACTGCGCAAGTGAAAAGGAGAAGAAGAAGTTGCAGTGCACGTTAGAGGATCACAAGAAATTGTTGTACCCGAATTGCGAAGCTGACAGGAAAAAGCTGGACACCACACTGGAATTTCTGCAATGGAAGGCAGAGAATGGTATATCTGATAGGGGATTTGGAAACTTGCTGGTAATGTTAAAGAAGATGCTTCCAAAGGACAATGAATTGCCCGAGAGTACATACGAAGCAAAGAAGGTTCTCTTCCCTCTAGGGATAGAGGTGCATAAGATACAAGCATGCCCTAATGACTGCATCCTCTACTATGGTCAGTACGTGGATTTGAACGCGTGCCCGGTATGTGGTGCATTGAGCTATAAGATCAGCCGCGATGACCCTGGTGACGTCGAGGGTGGCTGCCCTAGGAAGAAGATTCCTTCCAAGGTGATGTGGTATGCTCCTATAATACCATGGTTGAAACATTTGTTCCAAAACAAAGAGCATGCCAAGGCGATGCGATGGCACAGAGAAGACCGTAAGAAAGACGGGAAGTTGAGAGTACCCGCTGACGGTCCGCAGTGGAGAAAAATTAAGAGAAAGTAGAGGGAGGTCTTTGAATGTGACGCAAGGAATGTATGGTTTGGTCTAAGCGCATATGGCATTAATCCTTTTGGGGAGCAGAGCAGCAACCATAGCACGTGGCGTGTGACTCTATGCATGTATAACCTTCCTCCTTGGTTGTGCATGAAGAAGAAGTTCATTATGATGCCAGTGCTCATCCAAGGCCCTAAGAAACCCGGCAACGACATTGATGTGTACCTAAGGCCATTAGTTGAAGAACTCTTACATCTGTGGAATAGAAAAGGTGTACGTGCATGGGATTAGCACATGGGGGTAGATTTTGACCTAAAGGCATTGCTGTTCGTGACCATCAATGATTGGCCTGCTCTCAGTAACCTTTCAGGACAGACAAACAAGGGATACCGCGCATGCACGCACTATTTGGATGATACCGACAGTATATATTTGAATAATTGTAAGAAGATTGTGTACCTGGGACATCGTCAATTTCTTCTGAGCAGGCATCCCATAAGAAAGAAAGGCAAGCATTTCAAAGGTGAGGCGGATCACAGGACGAAGCCTCAACACCGTACTGGTGCTGATGTACATGATATGGTCAAAGGATTTGAAGATAATCTTTGGAAAGGGTCCTGGCGGACAAGCTGTTCTGAATGACGCCGACGGACGCGCACCCATGTGGAACAAGAAATCTATATTTTGGGACCTGCCCTATTGGAAAGACCGAGAGGTCCGTTCTGCAATCGACATGATGCACGTCACGAACAATCTTTGCGTTAGCCTGGTTGGCTACTTCGGTGTGTATGGGAAGACAAAAGATACACCGGAGGCACGGGAGGACCAGCAACGTATGCACGGAAAAGACGTCATACATCAGGGTCATGCCAGCTACGCTCTTACCAAAGAAGAGAAGGAAACCTTCTTTGAATGCCTGCCCAGTATGAAGGTACTATCTGGCTTCTTGTCAAATATAAAGGGAATAGTAAATATGGCAGAGAAAAAGTTCCAGAACCTGAAGTCTCATGAATACCACGTGATGATGACACAACAGTTTCCGGTTGCATTGAGGGGGCTTCTAGCGAAAAACATTCGATTAGCCATTGTGAAGCTACGTGCATTCCACAATGCAATCTCTCAGAAGGTAATCGATCCAGAAATCATACCCAGGTTAGAAAATGATTTGGTGCAATGTATTGTTAGTTTGGAGTTGGTGTTCCCACCATCCTTCTTCAACATCATGACGCATGTCCTAGATCACCAATGCGAAGAGATTAACGTTCTTGGTCCTGTATTTCTACACAATATGTTCCCCTTTAAGAGGTTCATGGGAGTCTTAAAGAAATATGTTCATAACCATGCTAGGACAGAAGGAAGCATCTCCAAGGGCCATGAAAATGAGGAGGTCATTGAGTTTTGTATTGACTTTATTCCTGATCTTAAGCCGATTGGTGTTCCTGAATCGCGGCATAAGGGAAGACTGGGTGGAAAAGGCACGCTAGGAGGGAATCAAATAATATGTATGGACGGGCATTCTCTCATTCAAGCACACTACACAATTCTATAGAATTCCGCCTTGGTGGCTTCGTATATGGAGGAACACAAGCATTTTCTACGCGCCAAACACCCGGAGCAGTCTGACGTCTAGATTACACGTGAACAAACAGGGACTTTCGCCGGTTGGTTGCAGAACCATGCCATGCATGACGCCGCTATTGAAGATGACTTGTACTTGTAGTCCAAGTTACCATCTTCGAATATAATGACTTTCGAAGGGTACGAGATAAATGGGAATACATTTTACATGATTTCCCAAGATAAGAAGAGCACCAACCAAAACAATGGTGTCCGCTTTGATGCAGCAACCAAGACGGGAAAAGACACATATTATGGTTACATAGAGGACATATGGGAACTTGACTATGGACGTGGTTTGAACGTCCCTTTGTTTCGGTGCAAATGGGTCAATATGACACGAGGCGGGGTAACAAAGACCCGTAGTATGGAATGACAATAGTGGATCTCAACAATCTTGCGTACATAGACGAATCATTCGTCTTAGCCAATGATGTGGCGCAGGTTTTCTATGTGAAGTACATGTCTAAGAAGCCGAGAAAAAGAAAAGATAAGGAAGATGATGAGCCAAAGTGCCACATAGTTCTTTCAGGGAAAATAAACATCCTGGGAGTGGATGACAAGATAGACATATCAGAAGATTATGAAAAGTTTGATGAAATTGCTCCATTCAGAGTGAATATTGACCCGAGCATACAGTTAAATGATGAAGATTGTCCATGGTTACGGCGCAAAGGGAAACACGCAAAGAAAAAGTGTCACACGGCCCAAAGATCCCGCTATGGGGTGTGATCGGCTTCACTGTCATCACTTTCTTCTCTAGTGAGTTTCTGGACTTATATATCTGGAAAGTCCCACTTTGGACAAACCGTAGGGAATCTTTGTAATAGTTAGGGTACTTATGTGTTTTGGCATTTGCAATGTGTAGTTTTTGTGCATTCAGTATCCACCATTCAAAGCCATGTCATCAATTTTCAACCCTTTCTGACTTCATTTCTTATTTTCATGCATTTACTGATTTTTTGAGCTATATGACCCTGAAATTGAAAAGCACTACAAATGAACTCTAAAAGGTTGAAAGTTGGCATGGTATCATCATTTCACCCACATTGCATTTGCTAAAAAGTTGAGAGGGTTATGGCAAAAACTGGCTGCACTTGTACAAAATGGACAATCTTTTTCGAAGTATCAGGGTTTCAGACAAAAACTCATTTGTTACTAAGGCACTTCATTTTTTAAATAACCTAAGTATTACCAAATTGAATATGATGATAAAACACACTAATATTAAAAATAAGAAAAAGAATCACTGAAAAATCTATTTTAATGTAAAGTTATTCACAAACTAGTGATTCACACAAATTTCAATTCATTCAAATTTAAACTATTCAAATTTGGAAACTACTAGCACTAATAGAAAGTTTGTAATTTTTTGTACCTAAAGCAAAAATATTCACAAAGAAACTCTGAATACAACAAAAAACAAGTCACAAATAAATAAAAGAAAATAAATAAAGCAGAAAAGAAAAAAAGAAAAAAAAAACCTGCCTACTGGACCAGAACGGCCTGCATACGACTAGAAACCCAACCTGTAGTAAGGCTAGGATGCAGGCCCGTAAGGCCCAGTAGGCCCAGAGGGCAGCGACGCAGTTTAGGCCCAGAAGCCTACTTTAGAGAGGAGCTCGAATGAGCAGCCGCAGCTGGGTTTATAAACCAGTGCGGCTGCCCTTCGCTCGGCGAGGTGGGACTAAACTTTGTGCACTGTGGGGTAGCAGCGCACCCCTTTAGTACCGGGTCATGGCTCCAACCAGTACTAAAGGGGGGGTCTTTAGTACCGGTTGTAGCAACTGACGATGACATGTACCTAGGGTAGGGTAATAAGCCTGACCGAGACGCCCTTCCCAAGGACACTGCCCCAAGATCAATGGCATTCAAAGCACAGTAGCATCCACCGAATGGAATCATCTCAGAGTGCAACCCACTCGACCAACAATTCCACTCGGATAACCCAATTCCTTCTGACCAGTATATCATCATTCGACCGTACTAGAAACCACTCAGAGTACAGAAGACCTAAAGTCACTCTGGATGGCAACGGTCGGGCGTTCACTCTGTAGTGTTAATGATCATTTATATGTCTTTATTGTTGGCGTTACCAGTAATGTCTCACCTTAATGTACATTGAACTCCTTGTAACGTGGGCTGGTTGGGGTCCTGGCGCACTCTATATAAGTCACACCCCTCCACTAGGACAAGGGTTCGCACCCCCTGTAACTTCACGCATAATCCAGTCGACCGCCTCCGGGCACCGAGACATAGGGCTATTACTACTTCTGAGAAGGGCCTGAACTCGTAAATCTTGCATGCAAAACCTCACCATAGCTAGTATCTTGCCTCCTCCTACGTACCCCTGTCTATTGTCAGACTTAGAACCACGATAGTTTGCACCCACCGTAGGGCAGGTGTCTTAGCAACTTCCGGTGAGGTTGCAATTTTTTCTGATCCCCATCATGATGGGTTCTGGCGGTGGTTTGGCTGAAGGCCGCGAGATCCATCTTGGCATGCTCAATTTCATCGCCGAGGACTCCGCCTGGCTCCAAGAGGCCCCCTTTGACGTCGAGACGCTCCCCGTCCGCGGGGCAATGCACTTTCGTGCATGCGTTCGTGGCGTCCTTCTGCGGCAGCCGTCGACCCAGTATTAGTTGGCTACCGCAGCGTCTTCCCTCCCCACTGCTCGTCGCCGCAAGCGATCTGGTCGATCGCGACTTCAGCGATGGGTAAAGCACGCGGTGGCCTGCCGTCGGCCACCCCTCAAGTCGCGGCAATCGAGCCCGACGAATCTCTGTACGGGTTTTCGACTGTCTCCGTCGAGACCCTGTCTGAGTGCGATAGAAGTGACCCCACGATGGAAGTCAGATGGTCGACATGCCGTGCAGCCTGCCTGGTTTCTGTTGCGATGACGGCGACGATGGCGGCGGTGACCCGTCGCATGTTCATGAGGAATACCATCCCGAAGCCCTCACTTCGCAGTAGAGGGATGAACTGCACCGTCGCAACATGGAGGCACTCCACACTCCCATTTCCAGGGAGACGTCCAGGCTCGAGACTTCGAGGCTGTGCGCCTAGCCACTTTGGCTGAGCGCGCACGGCTGGAGAACCTTCAGTATTCACTCGATGAATGCGCTCGACGTCAGAGACCCGAGTCTAGTCGACGACAGCGACAATTGTTCCCGCCTGAACCTCAGGTATACCGCACTCCGATTCAGAATCTTATAGCTGCACCCCGTA
Organism: Triticum dicoccoides; assembly: GCF_002162155.2. NCBI lineage: Eukaryota > Viridiplantae > Streptophyta > Magnoliopsida > Poales > Poaceae > Triticum > Triticum dicoccoides. Next base: position 394,577,126 of record NC_041386.1, read on the forward strand.
TAGCAGAGTTGATTCAGCCGTCCCAATCATAGGCTGGAAGGGGTTTGATGCACATCCAAGCATTGCTCTGGGCAGCAGGAGAGCAGAACATAGCCGTATCTCAGTCTCGGAACAAGATCCACAGCAGGTCTGTAATGGCGGATACAGTCCAGTCGGCTCATAGCCCGAGATCGCCTTTATGGCGTGAGGGATGTGGGCACCGTCAAGAGCAGGACCTGGGTCTGAACCACGAGCAATATGATCATTGGTTTGGCAGTGAAGACCGCCGTCGAGTGCCCACACCCACTCCGAGGGGCGGATCATATGCACCCTGGCAACACGGTGGCAAGCGTCCATATGGTGAGGAACGAAGACTTCCAGTCAACCCCAGAGAACCGGGATTTTATGCAAGGTCAATTTTGGTACAGGGTCTGGTCGACCGGAAGAGCTCACAGAGAAGGACAGGATATAGATCGTTCGACAAGCAGCCGAGTGCATGTATCTAGACCTGAATGTTTCAGAAGAGCCATCAGGGCCACTGAAATCCCTCCCAACTTCTATTTGGCGACTGGGGTAAGTAAGTTTACCAGTGAATCAAACCTGACACATGGCTGGAGGACTACCGAGTGGCTGCACAAATTGGTTGTGGTAATGATGATGTAGCCATGAAACATCTTCCTCTGATGTTTGAAGGGCCAGCGAGGGCTTGGTTGAATCAGTTGGCTCCTGGCAGTATATTCAGTTGGGAAGAGTTTACCCGAGTGTTCGTTAGGACATTTGAGGGCACCTGCAAGCGGCCTGCAGGGCTGACCGAATTGCAGCATTGCGTTCAGAAACTGAATGAAACTTTGAGGGATTATATTTAGAGATGGACCACTTTGCATCATACAACGGAAAATGTGTCGCAGCACTAGGCAGTTTGCGCCTTCAAGGAGGGCGTTCGGTACAGAGATCTTAACCTGAAATTCGGTCAGATAGGAGGTAGCACCCTGGCCCGGATGATGGAAATAGCCACTTGGCACGCTAACGGCAAAGAAGAAGATCGACTCCGTAGTGGCAAGAAAAAATCAGTCTCCCAAGACACTGGAGGAGGGAATTCCAGTCGGAAACAGAAGCGCAAAGCTGAGCCCGCAGGTCCTGGTGAAGCCGCAGTTGTAACCCAAGGAATTTCCAAGGGAAAGCCTAAGGGGCCATGGATCCCCAAGAAAGTGAAATATCAAGCAGGAAATGATATGCTAGATTTTCCGTGTCATATACACACCAAGAAGGATGAAGAGGGGAACCTGATTTATCCCAAGCATACCACTCGACAGTGACGACTCCTTATCCAGCAATTCTGAGAGGGCTAGCCCAGTGAGATAGAGAAGGAATCTGATAAGGATGAAGACAAAGAGGAGGATGATGGTTTCCCCAATATTAATGCCACTTTGGTGATTTTTGCTGACGTTGAGAACAAAAGTCGACTGAAAAGTCATCAACAGAGAAGTAAACATGGTTGCCTCGGCAATGCCAACATATTTGAAGTGGTCTAAGACTCCCATTACATTCGACCAATCTGACCATCCAGCATGCGTTGCTACCCCAGGGCGGTAAGCGTTGGTGGTCGACCCAGTCGTTGGGGCACTCGGTTGACCAAAGTTCTGATGGATGGTAGCAGTGGCTTGAACATCTTGTATGCTGAGACTCTCTGAGAGATGGGCATCCCTATGTCCAAGCTCAGTCAAAGCAATATGCGCTTCCATGGTGTTATCCTTGGGAGGAAAGCTGATTCACTCGGCCAGATCACTCTTGATGTGGTTTTCGGTGACTCGAAGAATTACCGCAAAGAAAAGTTGACATTTGAAGTTTGTGGATTTTCATAGTGCTTATCATGCTATTTTGGGCAGACTGTGATATGCCCTCTTCATGGCTCGACCATGTTACGTATATCTCAAGCTGAAGATGCCTGGTCCCAAGGGTGTGATCACGATCATTGGTAATCAACAGAGAGCGGAAGAGTGTTTCCAGAAGGGCTCAAAGATTGTCGATGAACAGATGGCAGCAGTGGAAATACAAGAGTATCAGAAGAACACATATCCGAGTGATTTGTTACATGCTAAGAAGCCTGCTTCAGAATCTGCATTTCAGTCGTCTGGTCAAAAAAGGAAGTTCACATTCACCCGACCGATCCTAATGCTGCTCCGACTCATATCTCAACAACATTCGACAGCAAATAGGAAGAAGCGCTCATCCAGTTCCTCCGTATGAACTGGGACATCTTTGCGTGGAAGCCTTGTGACATGCTAGGTGTACCCAGAGGACTGGCTGAGCACCGTTTGTGAGTCGACTCGAAAGAAAAACCCGTCAAAGAGCATCTCCGTCGGTCCGCCGTGGAGAATAGGAAGGCAATTGGTGAAGAGGTGGCTTGGCATCTGGCAGCTGAGTTCATCCGCGAGATTTACCACTCTGAGTGACTCGCCAATGTTGTCATGGTCCCCAAGAAAGATGATTCACTTTGCATGTGTATCGACTTCAAGCCTATCAATCGGGCTTGCTCGAAAGATCATTTCCCTCTACCCCGCATCAATGAAATTGTCGACTCGACTACGGGATGTGAGCGTTTGTCCTTCTTGGACGCTTATTCTGGGTACCATCAGATCCGACTGTATGGCCCCGACGAAATAAAAACAACTTTCATTACCCCTTTCACGTGCTTTTGCTATGTTACCATGCCATTTAGTCTCAAGAATGCTGGTGCCACATTCATGTGCATGATTCAGAAGTGCTTGCTCACTCAAATCAGTCAGAATGTGGAAGCATACATCGATGACATCATGGTCAAGTCACGTAAAGGTTCCGACCTACTGACTGACCTCGCCAAAACATTTGCCAATCTGAGACGATATGATATCAAGCTTAATCCATCAAAGTGCACATTCGGAGTCGCAAGAGGAAAGTTGCTCGGTTTTCTCGTTTCCGAACAAGGGATCGATGCAAACCCAGAGAAAGTGTGTGCAATCCTCCGAATGAAATGCCGTGTGCGTGTGCACGATGTTCAGAAGCTTACTGGTTGTTTGGCCGCTTTGAGTCGATTCATTTCTCATCTCGGTGAAAAGGCATTGCCTCTTTACTAACTGATTAAGAAGTTTGACAAGTTCGAGTGGACTCCGGAAGCTGAAGCAGCGTTTGTAGAGCTCAAAGCCCTGGTTTCCACCCAGCCGGTGCTTGCTGCTCCAGTCAGCAAAGAGCTTCTACTGTTGTATATTGTAGCCACGGGACAACTTGTCAGCATTGTGCTCACAGTCGAGCAGGAAGAAGAAGGGAAAGCTACAGAGTTCAATGCCCCGTGTACTATATTTCTGAAGTCTTGACTCCATCCAAGTAGAGATATCAGCATTATCAGAAGCTTGTTTATGGAATTTATTTGACCACGAAGAAAGTTGCACATTATTTCTCTGACCACTCGGTTTCAGTCGTCAGTGACACTCCATTATTAGAAATTCTAAACACCGGAGATGCAACTGGTCGAGTGGCAAAATGGGTGATTGAACTCCTTCCGTTGGATATAAAGTTCGAGGCAAAGAAAGCAATCAGGTCCCAAGCAATGGCAGATTTCCTCACCGAGTGGATTGAATAGCAACAACCAACTCAGATTCACTCGGAGCATTGGACTATGTTCTTTAATGGGTCCAAGATGTTGAATGGTTCTGGTGCTGGAGTAGTCCTGGTATCCCTGCGAGGCGACAATCCCGTTTATGTTCTCTAGATTCACTTTGATTCCTCCAACAATGAAGCCGAATATGAGGCACTTCTATACGGGTTGCGTATGGCCGCTACACTCGGGATCCGTCGCCTAATGGTTTATTGCGACTCAGATTTAGTGGTGAATCAAGTGATGAAGGAGTGGGACATAAGGATTCTGACCATGACCGGCTATTGCAATGCAGTGAGGAAGTTGGAAAAGAAATTCGAAGGGTTAGAGCTCCACCACATTCCTCGAGTCAAGAATCAAGCAGCCAATGACCTGGCGAAGATAGGTTCCAAGCACGAGCCTATTCCCAGCAATGTGTTTTTTGAGCATCTACACACCCTGTCAGTTCAAGAGGATCCATCACAGAAGTGCCTCCACAACCCAAAAGTACTACTGATCCAAAAAAAGTCGAAATCCCAGCCGTGGTCGACCTGATCATGGAGGTTTTGGTCATCGCTCCTAACTGCACAGTGCCATATATTGCATATCTGCTCAGAAAGGAGCTTCCGGAAGATGAAGATGAGGCCCGTCAGATTGTCCCATGATCCAAAGCCATTACCTTGATAAGTGGACAACTTTACAAAGAGAGTGTTACTGGAGTTGCTCAGCGATGCATCACACCAGAAGAAGGTCGAATGATTCTCAATGATATCCACTCAGGAACCTGTGCTTACCATGCGTCCTCTCGGACAATTGTGGCCAAAGCATACCGAGCGGGTTTTTACTGGCTGCGAGAAAATCAAATGGTAAAAGAAATAGTCGACAAGTGTGAGGGATGTCAGTTCTACTCCAACATGTCCCACAAACCTGTATCAGCCTTGAAGACCATTACACTCGTCTGGCCATTTGTTGTTTGTGGATTGGATATGGTTGGGCCTCTGAGGACTGGCAGGAGCGGTTTCACTCATTTGCTTATGGAAGTCGACAAGTTCACTAAATGGATAGAAGCCAAATGTATTAAGAATCTAGATTCAAGCACTGCCATCGGTTTCATCAGAGAGCTGACATTCAGATATGGAGTCCCTCACAGTATTATCACAGATAATGGCTCCAACTTTGATTTTGATAAGTTCAGAACATTCTGCGCCTCCCAAGGAACTCAAGTCGACTATGCGTTTGTCACGCATCCGCAGTCGAATGGGCATGCAGAGAGAGCAAATGGTTTGATCCTCCAAGGGCTGATGCCCCGGTTGATGCATGACCTCAAGCATGGGGCAGGTCCTTCGGTAGACGAGTTACCATCAGTCCTTTGGGGGTTGCTAACAACACCAAATTGGTCGACTGGTCGAACATCCTTCTTCAAGGTCTATGGGGCTGAAGCTGCGCTGCCGAGTGATTTGCTTCACAACGCGCCCCGAGTGGAACTTTTCTCAAAAGATGAAGCCGAGCATGCTCGGCAAGATGCTGTTGACCTTCTGGAAGAAGAGAGAGAGATGGCCTTGATCCGATCGACCATTTTTCAGCAATACCTCCGTCGATTCCATGCCAGAAACGTAAGAGGTCGAGCATTTCAGGAAGGAGACCTTGTGCTCTGAGTGGATCATCAACGGCCTCACAAGCTTGCTCCTGCTTGGGAAGGTCCCTTCATGATCACCAAGGTGCTCCACAATGGAGCATATCACCTCTACAATGTGGAACAGAAGAAATAAGAGCCACGCGCTTGGAATGCGGAGCTGCTCCGCCATTTCATACTTGAACGTTCAGACCGATGAGATGTAATAAGAAGTACCTTTTAGATTGATAATCATAGACGCAGTTTTACAGTCTCCTGAATGATCATTGTTGCATATGCATGTGTTCAAAAACCCCGCAGTGGGTGGCTTAGCTGCGAACCTGATTCGCCTATGTTTGAAAAACTACTCTGAGTAGTGAGCAATCCTCTCACTCAGGGGCTTAGCTGCGAACCTAATTCGCCAAAGTTTCTAAAATCCTACCGAGTGGAGAGCAGTCCTCCAACTCGGGGGCTTAGTTGCAGTCCTGTACTCGCCTAAGTTTCAAAAATCCTACCGAGTGGAGAGCAATCCTCCCACTCGGGGCCTTTGCTTCAGTCCCGTACTCGCCTAAGTTTCAAAAATCCTATCGAATAGAGAGCAATCCTCCCACTCAGGGGCTTAGCTGTAGTCCCGTACTCGCCTAAGTTTCAAAAATCATACCGAGTGGAGAGCAACCCTCCCACTCAGGGGCTTAGCTGCAGGCCCGTACTCGCCTAAGTTTCAAAAATCCTACCGAGTGGAGAGCAATCCTCCCACTTGGGCGCTTAGCTGTTGTCCCATACTCGCCCAAGTTCCTAAAATCCTACCGAGTGGAGAGCAATCCTCCCACTTGGGGGCTTTGCTGCAGTCCCATACTCTCCTAAGTTTTTAAAATCCTACCAAGTGGAGAGCAATCCTCCCACTCGGGGCTTTAGCTGCAGTCCCGTACTTGCCTAAGTTTCTAAAAGCCTACTGATTGGAGAGCAATCCTCCCACTCGGGGGCTTAGCTACAGTTCCGTACTCGCCTAAGTTTTAAAAATCCTACCGAGTGAGGAGCAACCCTCTCACTCAGAGGCTTAGCTGCAATCTCGAACTCGCCTAAGTTAAAAACCACTCCTAGTGGCCGAGTCACAAGTAAAACGTGCGCTCCATCCTGATCTGCAAGGACGACGAAGTGCAGGTCGTGCACAGCACCTAGTGCTCTTGTCCATGACCCACTCGACGGAGCTGCATCACAAGTACAATGTGCACCCCATCTTGATCCGCAAGGATGACGAAGTGTAGGTCGTACATAGCACCTAGTGCTCTTGTCCATGACCCACTCGACGGAACTGGGTCACAAGTAAAGTGTGCGCTCTATCCCGATCCGCAAGGACGACAAAGTGCAGGTCGTGCACAACACCTAGTGCTCTTGTCCATGACCCACTCGACAGAGCTACATCACAGCTACGACATACGCTCCATCCTAATCTATGAAGACAACGAGGTGCAGTTCGTGTGCGGCACCTAATGCTCATGCGCACAACCCTTTCGTCAGAGCTGCATCACAAATTCAATGGCAGTTCTGAGTGAAGAATCAAGTTTCACTCGGAGTCAGAGGACTCAAAAGCAGCAAAGGTGAAGACAAACATGTTCAAAGAAAAGCTAAGTCCAGATAAGTCTCGCGAGGTTCAGAACCGCAGATAAAAGTGCTCGGGCATTAGGCCCGAAGGAGTTTTAACGGTTACAAAATCACTCGACATTCCAAGGCAAATTCAATTAAGGCATAAAGTTTGTTCACTCCACAGGAGAAGGGCTGGCAGGCTCGACGAATTCGTCCAGGTCAATTTCGTCCGCAATGCAAGTGGCGGCTTCAATGAAGGTCTCCATGAAGGACTGGAATTGGAGATGCTTGGTGTTAGCGACCCTGAGCGCAACTAGCTTCTGTTCCTTGGCCTCTTTGCAATGGACGCGAACCAGAGATAGAGCCACATCAGCACCACATCGGGCAAATGATTTCTTCCATGACTGCACTCGATCAGGGATCTCGTTGAGTCGAGTCATCAGAGACTCGAGGTAATTCTGGAATCTCTCCTTCGGCCAGAGCTCCACGTCGACTCGTGAAACCGCCACCTTCAGTCGAGCCAGGTAAATCCACGACGCTGGCAAGGCGAGATTCAAGTCAGAGTATTTTCATGGCAGCTTCATCCTTAACAAGAGAGTTGATGGGGTCCAAGCTCGTTTCAGTCCACCCAGTCTCTTCTTCAAATTTTTTGCAAAATTCTACAAAGCACAGCAAAATAATGAGTTGAAGAGCTGTGTGAAGAATCAACAACTTTCAAGAGAAACCAGTCGAGCAGGATATAATACGTTCAAGCATAAGGAGCAGCTTCTTGGCAAGGCCCCCCTAGATAAACTTCCAGCTCATCCCTCTTCCAAGAGAGATCTTCAATCTTGTCGTTCAGGGGTCCCTTGTCCTTCTTCAGAAGTGTCATTTCTTTGTTGGCTTCATCAAGAGAAGTCTTCAGCTTGGCGTTATCTTCTTCTAACTTCCCGACTAAAGACAGCTTCTTGTTGGCGAGTGCTGTTTTCTCTTGCGCCTCTTTCTGCACTGCTGCAAGATCAAGGTCCTTCTGGGCCAGAGCCTGCCTCATTTTCTCTAAAAAAATAACAACACTTGGTTCAGAAATAAGAAAGGAAAGAACACAAGAGACAGTCCAATCTCACAGTCGGCAAGCTTTTACCTTTCATACCAGTTGTTTCTCCTTAGCCTTCTGCAAGTTCTGCTTGGCCAAGTCGAGATCAAGATTGAGCTAGATCTGCTTCCTCTCAAATTCAGCAAATTGAGATATGAGCTCACAGGATTTCTGAAGTTAGCGAATAAGATATGTCAGTCGACAGAAATGAAGATTACTTGCCCCCGAGTGATGATGTACAAGTTCAGGATATTACGACAAAAAGAGTTCTAAGACTATTGTAGAATCAAACATCCAACAGTAGTCTCGGGAACTACACCCTGTGGGCGCACTTGGTGTGCCCCCACTAGTTCGGCTCGGTATTCGACATGGTCAGTCCAGTCGCCCAAAAAAAGAGAAAAGCAACTACAACATTGATTCTCAGACCCCACCGACTGCCCACAGTCGACCGCGGCCTCAGGGACTACACCGAGTGGGTGCACTTGGCGTGCCCCACTATTTAAGAGTTCACTCGACGGGATCCGTTCAAGACCGAGTGGATATATTATAAACAAGATCTAAGACCCCCGCCGAATCAAACATGCGACGACGGTCTCGGGGACTACACCCAGTGGGTGCACTCTGCATGCCCCCATTAATTTGAAAGTTCACTCGATGAGACAAAATCAACTCAAGTGAACAAGGTTGCAAAGTAAAAGACGGCACCCAGTCGGTGAATAGATGTAGATAAAGTTTGAAAATGTTTGAAAATGCTCATCCACGGACATCTTACGAATAATAAAGCAGCAGTTTTCAAGTGTCAAGCTAGAAGATCAGTCGGAAATCAACTAACCTAGACGTTGGTTTGGAGCGATCCATTGGTGTCATAGGCAGCTTGACTGGTCTCACGCATCGTCTTCATCCGCTCCATCATAAGGCCTGCTTGGCATAAAGCTTCTTTAGCAGCGCTCACCTGATCCTCCAGGACATGATGGGTGACGAATAGCGGAGATGGTGCAATAGTCGCAGTAGTCTGAGGATCTGCAGTGTGGAGTGGTATAGATGAAGCAGGACCTTGAGCAGTCGACTCTGAAGGACGTTTAGTTGACACAGGATCGGCAAAAGTGACAGAGGCCCGATTGAGGTGTCCGGACTGCTGGATCACCAGTTCGAGCACTAATGTCGTTTGAGCTGTTTTGCTGGTTGGCGCCCCCCTGCCCGAGCTCCTGCCTCTCCTTCTCATAGGCCTCTGGGGCAGATCTTCATCGTCGTCTGGAAGTTCAATAACATGTTGCGGCACTGCAAAAGATTCGACCATAAGATATTAGTCGACCTACAAATTAATTGACAAAATGGAGGCAAGATGGCAGAGTCATACCTGCTTTGGAGGTGGCCGCATCTTCCATTTCCACATCGTATTCATCTCTGTAAATATCCATGGCAGTCCCAGAAGTAGCAGCACTGCAAGTTTCTGAACTCACTCGGTCAAGCAAGAAAATGAGTCGGCTTCTACTTAAGAGGCTCTTGAATAAAGAGAGAAAACAAAACGCTTACCCGGAGGCGATAGGAACGTCAACCTTGATCTTAGGTAGGGTCTTCCAAGGTTTGGAAGCCGCAACCTTGGGTTGCTTCGGGGCCTTTTTAGTCAAAACGGGGGAGGAAGTTCGAGTGCGCTTCGAGGTCTGCACAACCGCTTTACCACAGATACTTGCTGGATCATGGGGTCTGCTTGGAGCGCCTTTCAGTGCATGGTGGAGAGTCGACCTCCTCACTGTCGCTTGAGTCCTCACTCTCCTCCCCGTCTTCTTCCTCGGATTTCCAGTCACTGCTTTCACCTCCGCTCGCCTCTCCTTCCTGATCCTTCTCTCCATTGGGCATCGAGTACATCTCGGTGTAAACCTGCAAGGCAAAGCATAGCACAGCCATCAGTCGAGCACAAGGACAGTTACAAATCAGAATGAAGAAACACTCGGCAGTAAAGAACAGACCTTTTCAGGTTCATTGTCAGCGTCGAATGGTAGAACTCTCCTGGACCCCCTGGGGTTGTCTTTGTTTCCAGTGATTCCCTGCAACCACTGCTCCACCGTCTCCTCCGTGACCTCCTCCGGGTGGATCCGAGTGGGGTCTTCAATACCTGAGTACATCCAGATAGGACGATCGCAAGCCTGGAGTAGCTGGATGCGTCGACTGAGAAATGCCTCCAGCAAGTCCATACTAGTCATGTCGTTGCGGGCTAATTGGACTACTCATTCCACCAACATGTTCACCTCTGGTTTCTCTGCTGGAGTCACCTTCAAAGAAGTGGGCTGCTGGACTCGCTCCATAGAGAAGGGATGAAGACCGGTCGACTGGCCAGGAGTCGGTTGGTCCTTGCAATAAAACCAGGTCGATTGCCACCCTCTAACTGAATTTGGAAGAATCACAGCTAGAAAATTACGTTTGCCTCTCATTTGAATCCCTAGACCTCCACACATCTGTATCACATGCGTCCTCTCATCACGCGGATTAGCCTTTTTCACAGACTGAGAGCGACAGGTAAAGATGTGTTTGAAGAGTCCCCAATGTGGTTGACAGCCCAGGAAATTCTCACACATGAAAACAAATGCAGTGAGGTACGTGATGGTGTTGGGGAAAAGTGATGAAGTTGGGCTCCAAAAAAGTTTAGAAAACCCCGAAAGAAAGGATGGGGGCAGAGAGAAACCACGGTCGATGTGAGTTGCGAGGAGGATGCACTCACCCTCCTGCGGCTGCGGCTCGGTCTCGTTGCCTGACAGCCTCCAAGATCCATGGGCAAGGAAGCCCCCTTCAGCCAGATCCTCCATATCCTCCTACTGTATCATGGACCGAATCCAGTCGCCCTGGATGCACCCAAGCAGCAGGCCAGACCTCGAAGACGATCCCCCTGACTTGTCTTCTTGCCCTTCGGCTTAACCATCGCCATCAACTTCTTGGCACGCTCCAGGGCTGCCGCCTTGTCCTTCCCCATCACCGCGGACTGCTCAGGGGTGGAGCGGTGGCTTCGAGAGTGATGGAGGGCGAGGTGGAGAATCAAGGGAAGAAGAAGAAGAATGGGATGCGCTGTGCAGACACACCGGCCACGACACCTTTTATTAGCCCACTTCCGAGTGGCTAACATGCGGGCCCGAGAGATCCTGTCAAATCCCGCAATAGCCGCGCGCTCGGTACGTGACGAAAAAGGTGGCGCAGAGATCGAGGCGCTCCTGCCTAATCCATCCTATTTACTGCGGTGCTCCCCGTCCCGCATGCTTCCCCAAATTTCAAATCCCATGAGGTCCGGTAATGACAGTGCAACCAATACGCCCAAGATTTCATACCACTCCCACACTCGAAGCATATCAGAATAAGTTCACTCGACAAACTCTGAATGGATAAAGGCGACTGAATATAAAGTTGAAGTTCCAGCGTGGTTCATCGACCCAAGTAAAATGCCCCTGAAGCATAAGAATTGGGTCGGAACCATCTTCAAACTCTTCTCCCCGAGGACGTGGACCCATTCGGGGGCTAATGATGATTACATGTACCTAGGGTAGGGTAATAGGCCTGACCTAGACAACCTTCCCAAGGACAATGCCCTAAGATCAACGGCATTCAAAGCATAGCAGCATCCACCGACAAGAATCACCTTAGAGTGCAACCCACTCGACCGACAATTCCTCTCGGATAACCCTATTCCATTCGACCAGTATATCATCATTCGACCGTACTAGAAACCACTCGGTGTACGGAAGATGTAAAGTCACTCAGGATGGCAACGATCAGGCGTTCACTCTGTAGCGTTAATGATCATTTATATGTCTTTACTATTGGCGTTACCAGTAACATCCCAGCTTAATGTACATTGAACTCCTTGTAACGTGGGCTGGCTGGGGTCATGGCGCACTCTATATAAGACACCCCCTCCACTAGGACAAGGGTTCGCACCCCCTGTAACTTCACGCATAATCCAGTCGACCGCCTCCGTGCACCAAGACGTAGGGATGTTACTCCTTCTGAGAAGGGCCTGAACTCGTAAATCTTGCGTGCACAACCTCACCGTAGCTAGGATCTTGTGTCCTCCTATGTACCCCCCTTTCTACTGTTAGACTTGGAACCACGATAGCCATGATCCAGTAATAAAGGGGGTCGCTTACCGACGCCTGGGGTGGCCAAATTTGACCTTTAGTACTGGTTGGTGGCTCCAACCGGTAGTAAAGGCCCCTCCTATATAAACAACACTTACGAATTTGGTCAGTTTTCATCTCTTCATCCGCGTCTTCTCCTCTACACCGTCGCCACCGCACCTCGTGGACGCCCCCCATCGCCACCCCCGTCACCACCCCCATGGCCACCCCCGTCCCCATCGCCGCCCGTAGCCGCGTCGTCCCCATCACCGGTCGTTGCCATCCCCATCGTCGTCGTCCCTGTCGCCGCCCCAGGCCGTCGCCGCCTATCTCCATCCCCGTCGTCGCCACCCGTCGCCGTCCCCATCGCCGCCCCCATCGCCTCGCCTCGCTGGTGAGCTCCAGCCCAGCCATGGCCACACACACACACATTGTCAGTTATAAAAATGTTAGCAATTTTTATGCTTTTTAGTTATAGAAATGTTAGAAATTTTTCTATTATTAGTTATAGAAATGTTAGAAATGTTATAGAAATGTTCGTTATATAGTAATGTTACACATTTTAGAAATGTTAGTTTTAGCTAGATGAATTAGATTAATGTCAAATTGTTAGACGATGACCGATGTTATTGATGCATATAGAATTTGCATTTAGAATTTTGACATATGCAACGATATCATTTTTTAAATTTGTATATAAGAAATCACAATCCAATTATTTAAAAATGTTACGTTTGCATATAGTATTTGCTCTCGACGATGCCCGGCCCGCATCCTCACCGTCGACCCGTTCGCGATGACGTCCTACTTTAGAGGACCCATGTCCGGGACTGGGCTCCGCCGGGCTGGCACTGGGAGGTGATACCTTCAAGGGAGGCCGCTTGGTGAGGAACCCGGCCCCGGGTCCCATCGTCGACCCTGAGCTCCTTTGGTGGCATTCACATGGGCCACTTTTGGTGTGAAGGGAGCCGGCCCCGCCGGAGGTGGTACGTCGCCGTGTCAGGGAGGAGGACGAGCACGTCCGTCGCTACATGGCTTCTATGGACGTTAGGTTCTCCAATACCTGGCAGGTTCTTCGGGGATCTCACCGAGCTATGATCATGTGATGGTTCCTTCTCTTTGGGTGTCCATTGCCCGCGCCTCAGGAACCGTGAGTGAACTAGATTATTCTATAGTATTCGATATTTATTAGCTAGCTATGTATTCGATATATAATATTCGAGACTATGTATTCGAGATTTTATATATTATTCGAGACGATGTATTCGAGATTATATATATATTATTCAATAATATTCGAGATGATGTATTCAAGATTATATTCGATGATAATATTCGGTTTTTCCTTAGTGATTGCATGCATGCATTGTAATTTGAATACTAAATTGTTTTATATTTCTTCTGGATTAGTTAAATGAAAGGTATGGTAGACAATACCAGGAGAGAAGGAGAGGAGGCCTTGTTCCAGATCATATGCTCCCCTGGCCGGCCAGATGATCAGGATGAAGAAGATGACGGCTCCCAATATCTGAACAATACCGGGGAGGGTGATATGATATTTGATCGTGGCGACCGAATTAATGAAGTCCAGAACTATGATTATGATGATGAAGAAAGTGTTGATCTTGAAATGACAGAGACCGGCCAGGTATATTTATATAAGCAGGCATCTGGTGATCATCACATGTTTTAAATGAATTGAAGATATATTAACCAATCGATCTTTCTTCTTTCATCCCTCCGGATCGAGAAAATCTGACAGCAGGACAGTGCGAGGCCCTACCAAAGAGTTGAAGCCGGGCGTAAAGTACAACACCGATGCCATCAAAATTGATGGCAAACCAATCTTGCCTAAGAATAATATGAACAAGTTCGTTCGTCAGTGCAGAGTTCTTGTGAAGGACCAACTCTCGATCTCCATGCAAGAATGGAAAAAGCCAGCAAAGAAACGTCCAGATCTTACTTGGGTTGACGACAGAGCAAAAGATCTACTTTGGGAATCTCTCATGGAACATTTCACCCTACCAGGTCATTTCCCAGATGCAGATGTGCAGAAAGTGAAGATCGCTTCTCTTAGGAAGATGGCATTTGCATTCAACAACCACAAGAAAAGTATATGTGCCAAGTATGTCGATGGAGGAAAGAAGACTCTAGAATTCACGGGAACACTTGAGAAGCAAAGAGAGCACTGGACCGATTTCGTGAAATTCAAGGAATCGGAATTGTCTAAGGAAGGGTTGAGAGTAAACAAGGCCAATGCTGCAAAAAAGGAGCAGTTCCGTAAGCTGGGGCCGGGTGGCTATGCGGCGGCAATGCCTAACTAGGGTAAGTCTGATCAAGAGATGGTGGATGCAGCGGTCACTCCCGTTACATTGAGCTGGCCCCCAGGTACAGGACTTGGTTCTATGCGCATGGGGGGGCGTTGGACCGGAAGATAGGAAACGTTTCGAAGAGGGCATGTCTTAAAGGAGTCGAGGACAAGTTACTTGTTGCAATAGAAGAGGTCCGAATGGGGGTGTTCACGCCCAACAGAGAGAACAATGAGCCTACACGCGCCCTGGGAAATCCTGAACACCCGGGAAGAACACGAGGCAAATGCGTTGTTTCGTGGTATGAGGGGTTTGCGGACTGGAATGCCGACTACAAAAGCCATGCGAGAAGGAAGATGGAGGAGAAGAAGAAGAGGAAGCTAGAGGAGGAGCAGAGGAAGCAGGAAGCAGAATGCCTTAAAGGCCTAGAATCAAAGCACACGGAGTTGGCACTGTAATTCTAGCATTAGCAACAGCAAATCGACTCACTTAGCCAAGAAAGGGGGTCTGAGCAGTGGCAGCAGCTAGCAGATGATCCATCATTGGATGGCACTGTCCCATCCATGCCGAGAAGCAGCATGGGTTCCGCCTCGGGCGAGGCACATCTCTTGGATAGATACCCTGTGGATGACATCATGGAGAACACTAATTGTGAGCTACACTTCAAAATGAAGAACATATCCATGAAGGTGGCAGACACTATTGCTCATACAAATTCCCCCGAAGCAACCTTCCATTGCAACCCGATTTCAGCTGGCTATGTTCGTGTCATGGTTGATGAAGCCGTGGACCAATATTCTGGGCTAGAGCTTGATATTCCTGGAGGTGACAAGGAGCACACATTGGGAGAGGCCAAACATCATATCATCCTATGGAGAAAGGATTGCATCTTGTTTCCATGGCCACCGACACCACGTCAGCTAACTCCTCCTCAAAGTCTGCCACCGCATCAGCAATCTTCCGCTCCTCCAAGTGATCATCAGCCACCGCCTCAGCACAATCCTGCTCCTTCAAGTCCGCCAATGCATCAGGTCACTCCTCCTCCAAGTCCGGCACCATGTCAGGCCACTCCTGCTCCGAGTTTGGCACCACATCAGCCCACTCCTCCTCCTCCAAGTCCGACACCGTGTCAGCCCACTTCTCCTCCAAGGTAGCCATGGCAGCCATCTCTGCCAACTCAGCAACAGTGGAAGTGAGCCACCACAGCTATGGTGCGTAGCGGTACAAGTCGAGGTGGTACAGGCGGAGGCAAGCGATTTCAATATGGTCCCAGCCTCGCGCCTGTTCCGCACAGGCCTTACGACATGACCGAGGAGCAAAACGTTGCCATAGTGAAGGCTCAAGTGGACGCCCATTTTGGACCGAAACCGCCACCGCCGCCAAAGGAGAAAGTGCCTGAGCATGTCGTTGACCACTTTATTCGTATGGCTGAAGCACTAGCTCCCATGCCTGTTGACTCAGACTTGGAGCACCAAATCAGAAAGGCACATTGAGCACAATGAAAGAAGGAGTCAAGCTCGAGCTCGAGCGAAGTAGCTGCCAAATATAGCGGGAAAACCATTCCCCGGCTGGGAGAGCAGTCGGTGCAATCAATACCCCCGCTCATTATACCAACACATGCGAGTACCAGCGTCGATCAGCTGGTAATAACCGATGAGCATATAAGTCATGCTAAAGAGATTGGATGCACTGTAGAACAACTCCTAGGCTTGGAGCCCATGGAAACTTTTAAACAGGAGGAGCTAAAACGGAAATATGTCTGTGGCGAACCTCTGGTCAAGCCTGAGGAGGTCAAGAAGCTCTCAACGAGAATGTATGAATTGCATCAATGGTACATGGAAATTACCAAGACTACCAATCGAGAGTCCCTCATGGTGAAAGTCAAGGAAGATCATTACTTCCATCAGCTAGCTCTGTCAATTGAGTATTTAGAACTGTTTCAGTTACTCAATCAAGACGCACTTGAGAAATCCATCATCAGTTGCTATTGTCTTTAAGTGATTTCTTTCTGTAATTTAAGTCTCAAGCTAGCTGTAGTGCCCTCATTGATCATTACCTGTAATTATCCTCACTATATTCTTTTATGTGGTATTATGTACAGGATGAAGATGTATGAAATGAAAAAAGTTGGACGCTATGGCATTGGGTTCATTGAGCCAAATATCATTAATGAAAAGACATGGAGCTTAGAATGGTATAAACAATAAGTGGAGAATAACATGCTAGAGTTATTGAAGCACCTCAATACCAGTCAAGATATACTACTTCCTTACAACTTCCAGTGAGTCACACTGTCTTATACTACAAATTCTGTTTTTGCTTACTAGATGGATGTTAATAAGTATATAGGGTTTAGGGTAGTTGATGAGTGTTACACACATGCCTGCTTAATTTATACTACATATGTGCATGTAGATACCACTGGATCTTTTTAATCATTCAAGTTGAAAAAGGAACATTTGAAGTACTGGACACACTACTTAAAAAACCTGCTAGCTACTCAATCGTGAAGGGGATAGTCAACAGGTAATTTCAATCATTATTGAACTTTTTGTCAGCCTCTTTAGTTCGTCATTTCCTGATATCTACTAATTAATAACTCCTTTATTCATTTTCTTTGCTGGCGGGGAGGGCATGGAAAAATTACATCAAAATGGTTCCAGGCGAATGGAAAAAAGAGATGTATTGGTTTCGACCCAAGGTAAGTAATTAAGTAGTAGTAGCTATACCTAACTAGCTCATCTCTTCAATTCTAGTTTCAATACCATTAATTATCATGCTTGATTAATTATTATCAGATTGAATTCTATTCTTGTAAAGGCCATGAAGCAGGCGCCAGGGACTAATTTATGTGCATACTACGTTTACGAGAACATTCGCATGATGGCGTCCGGAAGGACCAAAGATACAAGACAACAATGGGTACGTTTGCCAGAACACTATTCACAATTTTTACATCATTATCGATATCTAATCACCCAACGACTAATACATGCATATTGATCTCCTTCTTAAAATTTCACTGAGGTGCGGGATAAACTCCTACCAACGGATCGCGTAGCAGCAATTCAAGAGGAAATAGCGGGATTTCTGCTCGACCAGGTCATTGATCCAAAAGGAGAATACGATTACCCGCTACCGCCACCACTGCCGCTAAAGCAGCAATGCCTCCATATATATGTAGGAGAAATTGTATATACCAAATTGTACATATATACATGTGTATGTGTGAATGGTACGGACGTGCGAGACATTCGATGATATATATGATTGGTTTAACGAGAAATTCTATTTATATATATGCATAACGTTTACAATATGTAGTATCGTAAAATACCAGCAAATGAAAAACAGTTAAATGGAAAACACAATATAAAAGTAAAAAGAAATCGTGAACCTAAAACCCCCCAAATATTTTAGTACCGGTTGGTGTTACAAACCGGTACTAAAGGTCTCCCCGCCCTCGGCACTGGCTCGTGCCACGTGGTGGCCCTTTAGCAGCGGTTCGTGTTGAACCGGTAATAAATGGGGGGGGGGACCTTTAGTCCCCACTCTTTAGTGCAGGTTACAGAACCGACACCAAAGGGCCTGACGAACCCGTGCTATAGACCGGTTCTGCACTAGTTCTTGGCCCCTCACGAGGGTCTTGAGTTGTCGATGCAAAGGCTGGGCCATACCGGGCCTTTGATAGAGCCACACTGTGGGCCGCATGTAGGCAAGTCTGGGTACCCCATTCCCAGAACGCGGACAGTAGCCCCTGGGCCCAATGCGCACTCGTACTTGGCTTCAAGGTGAAGCCAAAGGGCAAGTGCGGAGTGCCGCGGGCCCTAACCGCCTGTGGCCTTTGTTGATGCATGGCGATTGATGGGACGTGGGCGTCTCCGCTTCCCCATGCTGCCTAGGCAACCATCCTGGCCTGGTAAAAAGGCTAGCGCTCGCTGTAGAGCTTTCATTACCTTCCTTCCATCTTGCTCCACATCCCCTTCTCCTTCTTCCCAGAAAACCTCCAGATCCACCAAAATGCACCCCAAATCCGCGACCGATGGCCGCCGACAAGGTGAAAACCTCCACCGCGGCTGGGTGTCAAACCTCCTGGTTTTCGAGCCAGCCCTGAGGACGTCCATCACCGCCGAGGAGAAGCACCTCGCGACTGCGCTCCAACGGATGGTAGACAGCAACAACAAGAGGGAAGAGACGGTGCTCTGGGCCAGCTCTGCAAAGCCAGAAACCTTGGGTGGCATGTTCTACCCCTTCTTCCAGCATAGCGTCTTCGCGGGGCTGGTCCCCCCCTTCTCCAACTTCTTCTACGTCGTTCTTCTCCACTACAAGCTCCATGCCCTCCATCTTCACCCCAACTTCGTTCTCCTCTTGTCAATCTTTGCTTTTTTACTACGAGGCGTTTCTGGGGTGATGCCTTCCGTAGCGCTACTCCACCACTTCTTCTACCTTCGTATTAATGGCACCCAGTGCTTGGGGTGCGCCACCTTCATCGCGGCCAACGGCAGCAACGGGATCTCTGGGCTGGGAAGAAGGTGGAGGATTTCTGGAATAAGTGGATCTTCATGGACGCCAAGCGCTCTCACCCTCGGCTGGTGCTGCCGACCTCGCAGCCAATGCCCCTGGAAGGGTGGGTTCACGAGAGGCTCACCAATCCCAGGGCTGAGCTAGTGCTGGAGAAGATAACGGCAGACCTGAAGGCTAAAAATCCGAAGGCAAAGAAGCTGATAGGGGCCATGATCGTCAAGGAATTCTTGACGCAGTGCCTGGCTCCGCTCTAGGCGCACTCGCGCCCCCTATGTAAGTTCACAGGCACAGAAGACAACCTCCGGTTGCATCTAGATGACTTATGCAAGGCGGAGCTAGACAAGATCGTGCACGGCCTGCTCGGGAAGGACCAGGGCTGCCCACCGGACTCCCATCTCCCACTGTATTACCGCTCAGATGGGGAGAAGATCGCTGGTGCCATGCCCGTCTTCGATGAGCGTGGACTCGTACCTCTGGAGCCCTCCCGGCTGACGGGCTCCCCGGTGCCGGTGTCCTTCGGCGAGTCCGACCAGGTGGAGGGGGTGGACTCGGAGGTGACCTGGGAAGGGGCGGGGGAGACCTCTCCCCCGTGCCAGACCGATCTCCTCCGCACACTTTCTGATGACGATGACGCCAGCCAGCACTCGGTCCGGGAGTCTCCACGTCCTGCCAGGGTCACCACGAGGTCCAAGGGCACCACTCCGAAGAAGCTAGAGCAAGGGGTCCCGAAGAAGAGCAGGTCGACACCGATTCCCCAACGTGATGCCCCTGCCTCGTCGTCAGCCACCACCATTGCAAAGTTGGTCCCGCGCCCGCCTGCCCCGGAGGGCACGACGACTCCCATGCCCATGCAGCTCGCGGGCCTCGCGCTCCTATAGAGGCTGAGGGATTACGTCGCCACTGACCAGTAAGCGTGCCGTCTTATCTTGGTTTCTTGATCTTGTCATAGTGTCTTGATGCTTCCCTCTCGTATGGCTAGGCCAACGCCGGTGGTGAGGAAGAATAAGGGGTCGGCCAGGACCATCGAGGACCAATGGAAGGACGGGGTCGGCTAGGACCATCGAGGACCAATGGAAGGACGGGGTCGGCCCACGTGCTCATGCGGCTGGGTCGTCCCCCGAGGCTCGGAGGCCCGGCCTCAGGTGGATGCAATCATCGTGGCCAAGGCCCCAGCGTTCTCTGCCGCTGCTGCCTCGCCAGTTCTGGCGCTCACATTGTCTCCTCCCTCATCCATCACGCCGCTGGGCTGTGATTCTTCCGCCATGCCCGGTGTTCCGGATGATGCCCTCTCCACACTAGATCAGCTTTGGGGTGATCTTCAGGGGACTGATCGGCGTAGGGCATCGGGGCGCCTGGAGCTGATCTACGGATGTCTCCGAGCCGACGTGTCCGTTAGGGCGGACTCGCCCCAAGCCGTGGCGGCTTCAGGGGACGGCGAGAGGGTGACCCACCTGGCCGCGGCAACCCGCAAGGTGGAGGTGAAGGACGCCAAGGCCGCCGAGGAACGCTACTGAGTAGCGGAGGCCGAGCCGAAGGCCCTCCGTGACGGGTAGGCCACCGAGGCCCACCAGCTCGAGGTGCAGGAGGAGGAGCTGATGGCTCGTGAGGCTGCAGATGCTGACCGTGATGCCGAGCTGGAGCAAGCGGCCCGGGAGCAAGCTACGTAGCACGGCCGCCTGGAGATGTTAAAGGAGGAGATGGAGGCGGAGAAGGCCCAGCTGGAGTTCAAGGCAAAACTTCTTGCCGAGAGGCGTGCCGCCTTTGATTCCCTTGAGCAGAGGTCCTGCAAGGCATTGCAGGATCTCTACGAGAGGGCATTGAAGGAGCCGTTGGTGACTGCGGAGGAAGGCCCCGCCGAACTACTTCCCCAGCTTGTTACGGTGCTCAAGGGCGTTGTTGTTTGGGTCGGCCCTATGGTGGAAGGAGAAGCCCGCGGGCTCTCCACCTCGGTTGTGAAGCCCATGTTCAGCCACCTCCATCTTCGTGACCCCAGCTTCGACTTTGGAGCCTTGCCTGAGCCTATGGACCTGGAGCACTGCACCATTGCTGCCAAAGCCGTGAAGGACCATGTGGAGGCCCTGCTGTGGAAGTTCCTCGCCATCAACCCCGCGACCACGGCTGATGGCGCCGTCGACCCTATGGCCACGGCTGACGGCACGGGCGACGGCGACATTGTCGACGACAGGGCACTCATTGCGGGCGATGGAAGCGCCCAAGGCTAAAGAAGAAGCTTGGTGGTTGCACTCCCCTTTACTTTATTTCTAGCAACATTCATCGTGCCTGATGGAGGTGTAAAAACTTATAGCTTGGCACCTTTAAGAGACAATATATATTGTAATAATTTGCTAGGATTTTGCAATTTCCTCGCCATTTGCTTTAATGTTCTACATCGGCAGGGCCCGACCCCGCAGGTACCTCACCCGCCGTTGGGTCAGTTGGATCGCCAGGACGAGACCAAGGGATGAGGGGCTACATGACAAGTTAGGCTCCTGAGTCGCGATGCTCAGGAGTCCTCCTTGATGTATGAATAGCCCTCGGGAAGGAGATGTAAGAGTAGGCTTTAGAGTTCTGCATCGGCCGGGCCCGGCCCCCGTGCGTACCTCAGCTGCCGATGGGTCGTTCGGATCACCAGGACGAGACCAAGGGCCGAGGGGCTACGTGACCAGTTAGGCGCCTGAGTCATGATGCTTAGGAGTCCCCCTTGTCGTACGAACAAACCTTCATACCTTTCCTCACCGAGTTCCTGCTCGGGAGGGGTGCGCGAAGACCAGGTCCGAGGGACCTAGCAGGGCGGCGTATGCTAGGCATGACCTGAGCGTAGCCCCCGTGCCCAGCCCCCTCGTGCGACTCTTGTGAAGGGAAAGTGTTGCGGTGAGGCCGAACACTGAGCCTGGTGGCTCCCTGAGGTTATTGCGTCCCTGGGGCCACCCTCAATTGTTTATCACTAGCGCGGAGCATGGCACTTCCGTACTTGCACGGGCATAGCCGCTCCTCGACCATGTCGACTGCCAGCGCGGAGCATGGTGCTTCCACTGGTGCATGGGATGGGGCTCCCTCTGAGTGGTTCCCCCGGGGCGTGTACAACCCCGCCCTGACACGTGGCGTGCACGACAGGGCTAGAGGAGGTGTGTACATGCACTCGTGAGTTAGCGCGGGACTCACGAGTCCCTACCTCAAGGCGGGTTGCGCCTGAATTTGATCTCTGAACACTTGTGGTAAACATGCAAGATGATTAGGCAACCTGCGCCGAGTGAATCTCTTGAGGTTATCGCATGAGAAGGCCAAAACACCAACGACCCTAGGAAGTGACGTGAACGGGGTCGGGCCGCCAGACAGAGCTCAGTCATTGGGTTTGTTGACGCTGCAGGGATGGACCCAAGCACAGATGTCGTTCCCAGTCTACTCATGTGAAAGCCCTGAAGTAAGATAACCCGGGCGTGGCTCCCGTGGTGATGAGGCACTGGGTCGCGCACCCTAGCTCATCCGCCCGCTATTAGCTCATGTGAGGGCAAGGCAACAAGGACCATGGGATGTGACGAACACGGGTGCTGGCCCATGAGCCAGAGCTCAGCCTCTTCGGTTTAGCGACGCTGCAGTGACGGACCCGAGCACAGACGTTGTGCCCGCCCATAATCGTGAGGCGGTCGTGGGTGGGTTTGCGAGGGCGTACGATGATCATGGCAATGAAGTGCCGGACAGGCAGATGATAATCATGAAATAACTCATGGAAAGAGGTAAGCCAATTCTAATATATGCAAAGAATGGTACATGCCACAGGGACATACCCACGCGGCCTGGAGATGATGCATCCCGAGGGGTGCTCCCAGCTGAACGACTATAAGATGCAAAAAGGATACATGCCACAAGGACAGGCCCATGCGATCTGTGGATAGTGCGGCCCGAGGGGCGCCCCCAACGGAGTAAACCAGGAAATGTCACCCGGAACCATTGCTAAAGAGGCGTTGAAGTAGCCGAAGACGCATGCTGAAGAAGTCGCTCCTCACGAGCAATCTGGGTCCTGAGCCTCGGGGGGCTCTGGAGGCCCATGGGGCTTGCGAAGAACCGTCGCCATCTCCGCAAGGACCAACTAGTTCCTAGCCTCCTGACCCGCCATGACACTCCATAGGTGGCGCTGGAATGCAACAGCCGTGTTCGGCAAGCCAAAAGGCATGCAAACATAACTGTGAGGGGGCCCTCACACCGGCCAACATGGGTTGGCCAGTTGAGCCTCTAGAGGCGACCCTGTTGAGTCTTGGGATGTTGATGCAGACACGCAGCTCACTGTCCTCGGCAGGACAAGGAGCCGCGCCGGGCAGCGGGCGACGGTCACCCGCAGGGCTCTTGCCTCTTGAAGCTCCTTGGTTGCCTTGGTGATGAATTCCTGAGCACCTGGTGTTCCGCACCTTGTGCCCTCGTGGGGGAAGCGCACGCTGAAGCACGCCACCACGTGGTTCACGAGAGCCTCCCTCGTGACGTTGGCTAAGTTAGAGGCCCTCTAAGAGAAAGCCCCCGAGCCCAGCCTGAGGGCGCGCCAGGCATGCCTTCCTATGCGAGGGATGGAGGCGCCCCATCTGTGGGAGCAGGTCCTGAGGTAGTGCCACCGGATGTGCCGCTCCCCTGAAATTCCTGGTGGGGCAGCTGCTTCTTCTTCTTGGGGATTCGAGCCTAGGGAGGGTAGATGGCGCCTTGGTCATCGGGGTTCTCGACAGCTGTAGCCTGGAAGGCGCGCTCGAGGGAGCACACTGCGTCCTTCTCCTCGAAAGTGACTAAGATGACATCGCGGCTCCCTGGAATATTGAGGATATTGTAACCATGATGAGTCACTGCCATGAACTTGGCCAGGGCCGGGTACGCAAGGATGGCATTGTATGGAAGACGGATGTGGGCGACATCAAAGTCAATGAGCTCTGTGTGGTAGTTGTCGCACTGGCCAAAGGTGACAAGGAGGCAGATCTGACCTATCATGGTGAGAAGGGTTTGGTGGGATGCAGCTGGTCATAGGGCACCTAGAGTTGGTCGAATGTTTCGATATACAGAACATTGAGCATCGGGAGGGCGCCGGCAGTTGCCACACACTTGAGCTGGTCGGACAAGGTGAAGGTGATGGTGCACAAGGACCACTTGAGCAGACGTGTAGCCTCGAGCTTGGGAAGGGCTGCATTCACCTCGCGGGCAAACTACTTGAAGATGCGATGAGAGGCTGGGGCCTGGGCGCCGCCCAAGATGCAGGCTATGGCACGAGGTGAAATGCCAACGATGTGGCTATATTTCCCACGTGTCGAGGCACAACTTACAGGCATAACCGCATGGTGATTTTGTCGCAAGAGGGGTAATCTTCACACAATCTCATGTACTAAATAAGAAAGGGATAAAGAGTTGGCTTACAATCGCCACTTCACACAAATAACAAGTTAAACATACATCATTTGGAGTACAATCAAGGTCCGACTACGGAAGCAAAATAAAAGAAGACAACCCCAAATGCTAGACCCTGATCGTCCCAACTGGGCTCCACTACTGATCATCAGGAAATGAAACATAGTAATGACCAAGGTCCTTGTCGAACTCCCACTTGAGTTCAGTAGCATCACCTGCACTGGGTTCATCGGCACCTGCAACTGTTTGAAAGTATCCATGAGTCACGAGGACTCAGCAATCTCACACCCTCGAGATCAGGATTATTTAAGCTTGTGGGTAGGATAAGGTAGTGAGGTGGAGCTACAGCAAGCGCTAAGCAAATATGGTGGCTAACAGACGCAAATAAGAGTCAGATGAGAAGCTACGCAACAGTCGTGAAGCTAGAAGTGATCCTGAAACTAATTACGTTCAAACATAACCCAAAACCGTGTTCACTTCGTGGACTCCGTCGAAAAGAGACCATCACGGCTACACATGCGGTTGATTCATTTTAAGTAAGTCAAGTGTCAAGTTATCTACAACTAGATATTAACAAATTCCCTTCTGCCACATAACCGTGGACACGGCTCTCGAAAGTTTATACCCTGCAGGGGTGTCCCAACTTAGCCCATCACAGGCTCTCACTGTCAACGGAGGATATTCGTTCTCCCGGAAAGAACCGATCAGTCTCGGGATCCTGGTTACAAGACATTTTGATAATGGTAAAACAAGACCAGCAAAGCCGCCCGATGTGCTGACAAATCCCGATAGGAGTCGCACATATCTCGTTCTCAGGGCACACCGAATGGGACAAGCTATGAGTAAAACCAGCCCTCAAGTTTCCCCGAGGTGGCCCCGCAGGCTGCCCGCTTCGGACCAACACTCAGAGGAGCACTGTCCTGGGGTTTTCAAAATAAAGATGACCCTTGAGTCTGCAGAACCCAAGGGAAAGGTATAGGTGGTAGCTGGGCAAATGGTAAAACCAACGTTGGGCCTTGCTGGAGGATTTTTATTCAAAGCAAACTGTCAAGGGGGTCCCATAACCCCAACCACGTAAGGAACAGAAAATCAAGGAACGTAACACCGGTATGACGGAAACTAGGGCGGCAAGAGTGGAACAAAACACCAGGCATAATGCCGAGCCTTCCACCGTTTACCAAATATATAGATGCATTAATTAAAATAAGAGATATTGTGATATCCCCACATATCCATGTTCCAACCTAGAACAAACTTCAACTTCACCAGCGACTAGCAACGCTATAGGAGGGGCTGAGCAAAAGTGGTAACATAGCCAAACAAGGGTTTGCTAGGAAGGTGGGTTAGAGGCTTGACATGAAAATATGGGAGGCATGATATGATAAGTGGTAGGTATTGCGACATAGCGATAGAGCGAACAACTAACAAGCAAAGATAGAAGTGATATCGTGGGTATGGTCATCTTGCCTGCAATGTTCTCAGAGTTGTGAAAGCTTGATCCTCATTAGCATACTCAACAGGTTCCTCGTACACGTACTCGTCTCCCGGCTCTACCCAAAGCAAGAACACAAGCAATGGAACAACAATCAATCATGGTGCAATGCACAAGCAACATGATGCAATACATAGCATGATATGCAAGATATGATATGCAATGCATATGCGTGCTCCGGAAGGGAAATAATGATCAATGCATCAACTTGTCAAAACAAGTATGCTACTGGAAAGATGAGGTGATTTTGGTCGAAATCGATATACGGATCACCGGAAATAGATGCACGGTTTTGCAAATGACAAGCAACACAAATGGTGCAAATCTATGATTAACAGCATGATAGCACTTAGAATGCAACAAAAAACTAATCTACTGCACTCCAACATAGCAACAAAGCATATGGCGGTGATGTACAATAGATGCTTGACAAAACATGAACACTGAGCTACAACTAAATCACACTAGAACAGGTTCAAACAAGCATGGCAAAAGTGCAAAAGATATCAGCTTCACAGACTTGGAGAAAATACTAACATGTCAAAAACAGCATCAGGAAGCAATGTTTAGAGCAAGCAAACAACATGCTACAGGAACTTAACATAGCAAACAAAGGCATGGACTGCTTCTACTAAACACATAGAACAAAACTCATTACTGAACATGAGCCAAAAAGGCACCGATGTAAACATATCATGTTTTATAAACAGATTCAGACTTAGTGGAATTTCAGAACATGGCAGAAACAGATTCATGATAGCAAGTTTGCAAGCTCATCCCACTCACCACAAAGAATTACATGACAACACAAGCATACCAACAGTAAGAAGACATGTTCATGAAGTTAAACATGTCAAGATCTATTTGATAGGATGCAAGGATCACTAGCAAAACACATGGCAATATCGATTAACATGTTAACAATCTGCCAGGAACAATATTTAGCAAAAGTAGAGCATGGTAATGACATGATACACTACTCCATAATTGCAACAAGAGGCCTGACTGGATAGAACATAACCACATGTTCAAAACATCCTTACTGAACTACCTCAAAATAAGCATGGAACCCATGGTAGCAACAAGTTTACATCAGGAAAAGGACTTGGCACAATCCTAAGTGCCTAAAAACAGCAACATTATGGAGCCTACTTTGCATGATTGTGCTAGTCACCACATAGCTCCTAAAAATATAGGACTTGCACCTCTGTAAAGATTGCATGATGTAGTTCAAAACACATGTAGACATCATGCTCATAGGATGTAAACACAAAATGCAACGAAAATGATAAATCCTCAAGTTCTGTTAATAGACAGCAGTTAACATTCTATAGCAATCTTGCAATGACGATAATGGCATCAAAATGGACAGTAACATGCATGAAAATGCCACTAACATGAAGATCATCATGAGGCGAACATTTCGACATATCGTATGCATGATTTGGAGCACCGAGCACGAAGATATAGCATGACAAATGGAGCAATAAAATGCTAGGGATTTGGCGAAAAATCGAGGTCAACCTCCGAATTCCAGATCTAGGGTTCGGGTGCACAGATCGAGGTTCGCCAGAGTTCATCGCCGGAGCACTGGCCGGAGAGGGAGAGGACGACGGAGAGGCGCGGAGCTCGCCGGAGAGGGAGTCGTCGGCCGAATCTTGCGGAGGACGGCGGAGGACGGTGAGGCGGCGCGCGGTGGCAGCGGCGAGCAACGCGAGCGGTGCGGCGCCGGAGGTCGGTCGGTGACGCAGGTCGGTGGAGGCGGCGCGGAGGAGCGGCGGCGAGGGCGCTAGACTAGCGCGGGGCGACAGCGCAGAACCGGGCCGGGAGGGGCTCCAGCAGGCCCGGTGGGCTGCGGCAGCAGGGAGAGATGCGGGTGACACGTGGCGGCGTATCACTTGAGCAGGGCAGTGGCGGGATTTGTCCGGCGGCACCCGGACACGTCCGGCGGCGTAGAGGGGCGATTTCTAGGGTTTTGGACTGCGAATTGGAAGGGGAGACACCTATTTATAGGTAGGGGGAGCTAGGAGAGTCCAAACGAGGTGTGGTTTTCGCCCACAGGATCATGATCTAATGACGGAGAGCATGGAGGGGGTTTATATGGGTTATTGGGATGTTTTGGAGGGGTGTTGGGCTACAACACAAAATAGGCTTTTGCCGTTACCCAATTAACCATTGGGGCAACAAACGACCTCCAAATGGAATGAAATTTGACAGGCGGTCTACCGGTGATGTACCAAGGCCACTTGACAAATCTCGACCCATTCTGAGGATGTTTTTCTCCTGCTCACGAAAAGAGACAAGAGGGGTGCAATGCGTGCATGAGACAAACACGAATGCAAATGCGATGCACATGATGACATGATATGAAATGCATGACATGAACAAAATAACAAACGGAAGACAAAAACCAACCACGAAGGGAATATCATATCACGCAGCCGAAAATGGGAAGAGTCGGAGTTACAAATATGGAAAGTTACATCTGGGGTGTTACATGAGGTTCCTCGAAGCCCCCAGCCCCCTCGTCCTGGTGGTGGTCGTCGTACCGTCTTGGCGTTGGTGGCAGCGGAGGGAGGCCAGCATTGCACTAAGGGCGATCCTCGCGAGGCAGGTCTCTCCAGGCGCCCTCGCAAGGTTGGGCCTGCCAGTGTTCCTCACGAGGCTGGTCATGCCACTCCTGGTGGGGGCCGCGGTCATCCTAGCGTCATCCGTCTTGGCCTCCTCCGCGGCCATAGCCTCGATCGCTCCGCTCGGGGCGGTGAACGAGGCGCCCCTCGCGTATGGCCTTGAGCTCCTAACAGTCGTTGGTGTTGTGGTTGTGCACGTTGTGGAAAATGCAGAATGGGCAGCTGCTCTTGGTTACTCCGTGTGATCACAGCCGTGCTTCATCTCAGGTTCAGCCGTGAGCATGGCCGCCCCCTTGCGCTTCACGTTTGTCACGCCAAATATGCGATCCTGTCCGAGAGGAACTCGAAGGTCCCACCAAGGATAGAGCAGCATATTGAAACACTTTTTCAAGGTGGATATCATTACATCGTACCATCACATAATAATTGGGGATACATAGAAAGGGCATACAAATGCCGCAAGAATACATAAATAGATCATACATGAGAACAACATCCGGCTATGGATGAAACACAAACAGAAACTCAAATGACATCCACCCTGCTAGCCTATGCTGCCAACCAGGAACCTAACCCATGATTGATGAAGAAGAAGAAGAAGAACTCCAAAACAAGTAAACATCGCTCTCACGTCATGATCATCGCATTACCTTTACCTGCCACTGTTGTTGTACTAATATGTGAGCCACGAGGACTAAGAAATACCATTACCATGGGTATCAAGACTAGCAAAGCTTAATGGGTATGGAATGGATAAGTGGTGGGGTTGTAGCAAGAGGCTAAGCATTGTATGGTGGCTAACTTATGATTACAAAGAGGAAGATGAGAATCTACGCAAACGGTCGCAAATTATTAATGATCAAGAAGTGATCCTGAACTACTTCAGTTCAAACATAACCCAACTATCTTCTCTTCTTGAATGAACTCAAAAGGAGACATGCATTGTTATGCACGTGGTTGGTGTATTTTAATTGAGTTTAGTTCAAGTCCACTACAACCGATATTAACAAATTCCCATCTGCCGCATAACCGCGGGCACAACTCTCGAAAGTTTAAACCCTGCAGGGGTGTCCCAACTTAGCCCATGACAAGCTCACGATCCGCAGAGACAATCCTCCATCTCAGGACCATTCGATCAGACTTGGAATCCTGGTGCACAAGACATTTCGACAATGGTAAAACAAAACCAGCAAGACCACCCAGTGCGTCCATACCCCGATAGGAGCCGTGCGTATCTCGTTCTCAGGACAACACCGTCTATGCTAAGTGGACGATAGCCAAAGACCTCGAGTTTTCCCGAGGTGGCACCGCCGATTGCTAGGTAGGTGGACAAACACTCATGAGGAGCACTGGCCCGACGGGTTGATTAAGAGACGTCGGGGGTTGGCAGGTCCCTATGCAAGTTTTAGTTGTTATTAGACAAATGGTAAAACCAATGTTGGGACTTGCTGGAAGAGTTTTATTCAAAGTGAACTGTCAAGGGGGCCGATAAACCCCAACCGTGTTAGGAACACAAAATCAAGGAACATAACACCGATATGGCGGAAACTAGGGCGGCAAGAGTGGAACAAAACACCAGGAAAATGGCCGAGCCTTCCACCCTTTACCAAGTATATAGATCCATTAATTAAATAAGATATATTGTGATATCTCAAGATATCCATGTTCCAACATGGATCAACCTGCAGCTGCACCTACAACTAGCAATGCTATAAGAGGGGCTGAGCAAAGCGTAACTTGGCCAAATAATGGTCTACTAGGATGGTGGAAAAGGTTAGAGGCTGTCATGGTAATTTGGGAGGCCTGATAAACAAGTGATAGGTAGCATGACATAGCGATAGCATCAAGACAACTAGCATTGCAAAGATAGTAGTGAGATCCAAGGTGATGCTCATCTTGCCTGAAATCCCACTAGTAAGAAGACCGAATCCATGAAGAAGACGAGCCAACATAGTCGAAGGGATCCTCACAATCGCAACGTAACCGGAAATATCAAGGAGAAGCGCAAGCGGAATGAAGCAAACGACGTAGTAAACAAACAAGCATAAACATGGCACGACACACAATCAAGTATGATGCATGTCTGGTTTAATGAGGCATGACATGGCAAAGTGAAACAAACAATACTACAAATTAAGTGGATCTCAATATGCAACGAGTTGCATATTGACGAAACACTAAATTCAAATATTTAGCTCACTCTCATTTATGAACAAGACAAGATTAAATGTTGGTTAACATGGCAAGAGGTGAAGCATAATAAAACTACCTATCGAGGCAAGTTTAAATGAGGCCGGAAACAACAAACAACAATTCCGGAAAATCCCCATATGCATATTTCGAATTTGGTATTATTCTTCCCTAGACCATATGTTAGAGTTGTTAAACATGCAAAGTAATGCCACCATGTTAAACTATGCATTTCTCTACCCCATTTACATATAAAGATTATTAATTTGGAGCTACAATTATTTAGTTATTAAATAAATCATTTTAGCATGGCATT
Source organism: Triticum dicoccoides (assembly GCF_002162155.2). Lineage (NCBI taxonomy): Eukaryota > Viridiplantae > Streptophyta > Magnoliopsida > Poales > Poaceae > Triticum > Triticum dicoccoides. The sequence goes on from NC_041386.1 coordinate 394,607,920, forward strand.
TGAGAAAATTTAATCAAACAACATTTTAAACATAGATTAAAGTGGCATATTATGAAACTAGATAAAATTCTAAGCATTTTACATATATAAAACATTTTAATCTGATGCACGGTTTGTGAGATATTAAATGCATGAAGTATGAGGGTTTTTATGTAAAACAGTAATGCCTTGGATAATCTAAATTCACAGAACAGAAAAAAACACATGCGAGCCGAAACAGAGCACATATGCAAGGCGGGGGGTTTCTCACCATGGGCCAACCCAGGTCGGCTGGAGAGGCTTGGGGTAGGCAGAGCCAGCTGGGCTGAGGCAAGGCTCGCCCAAGCACGTGCGGGCGTGAGATTTGGCGCGGTCAACACGAGAAACATGGCACGTCTTCCACCTTGCTCGAAAGAATCATAGGTGGGGAAGTGGACTTGTCGTGGCGGCTGGACAGGACTTGGCGAAGCAAGGGACTTGGCGTCGGGCTAGTACAGGTTCGCCGGGGCGGTGTAAGTGCACCGCCTCTAAAGGTATCCACGCGTCCAGGAGGAACGTCATGCACGGACTGCTAGGTCCGATCACACAATCGGCGGCGAGTGGAGGTGTCTATTCGCAACACATGCAAACCCTAGTGACAGCGCCGAAGTGATCAACCACGTGAGTGTGCGGCACCTGCACTTTACATATGCGTCTGTCGTGGGCTCAACACTTGGGCCTCGCACGGGCCCTAAAGCCCATAAGTCTAGTCGGCCACAATCTGAATATAGATCAGATCACATCCGACCAGTGTTCTCGGATCCGACCTCATAGGTTCCTTCCCTTAAGCGCGCAACCCCTTAGGTTCAAGCCGGCTTGGACGCAGTTCGGATCACCTCCGAACTGCATAGTTGGTAGCGGCCTCTAGCAAGGTATGCCAAACACCAAACAGACTATGAAGCTGGTTAGGCGAACCTGTACATCATACTTCCATTCCTTTTGCCACACGATATATGTTGTCGGGCTCAAGGCGAGCCTGTCATCCTTGTGCTAGCCCGACCTCTTTCTCGTTCCAGTGATGCCGACCACAAACTGGATTATCTCATAATCCTTGTCGCATGGCCATGGTTATCCTAGTCGGATCACACGAGGGGCCCAGAGTATATCTCTCTTGATCGGAGGGGAAATTCGCATCTTGCTCGACCACGTCTCGCAGCATGGTTCTGGACAAACCCGAAACCTACCTTTATGACTACCCAGTTACGGAGGAGCGTTTGGTCGGCCCAAAGCAAGTCTGTCACCATCCCGAGTACATGCGTCAGCTCAGGTCTTAGGACATAGAAGATATGTTGTACTCGAGACTCACAGATGACATATCGCTGCGTCTAATACTTGGGTCTGTCTGACTCGGGCCATATCTCGAATTGGATTCGACTACATCGAATCCGACCAGATCCTTCCAAGTCCATATTATCCGGTTAGCATCCAATGCTCCATGGCTAGTGGGACCAAGCCATCGACCGTGTCATTTGCTAGTCTAGTTGGTTGCGCGTCCACATAGCCCTTTCGACTAGGGACCTTTTAGGACAGTCATCATACACTGCATAGTCCCACAAACAAGTCACGTACTTGCTGATACACATCATTGATAATGTCCGAGGACTATCTTTATTCATAAACACATAGGAAATATCATCATACTTGATTGCCTCTAGGGCATATCTCCAATAGTCTCCCACTTGCACTAGAGTCAATCAAATAGACATCGAATGCCCATAGCTCTAATGTGCCCCTCATGCTTGGGTTGTGGAAGCGGCTTAGTCAACGGATCCGCAACATTTGCATCCGTGTGAATTTTGCATAACTCTACATCACCACTCTTTACGATCTTTCATATTAGGTGATATTTATGATCTATGTGTCTGACCTTGTGGTGATTCCTCGGCTCCTTGGCTTGTGCGATGGCACCAGAATTATCACAATAAGGTCCAATGGTTTTACCGAGGCTGGGAAAATACCAAGATCATCCCGAATGTTCCAGATCCAAACACCTTCCTTTGCAGCTTCACAAGCTGCAATGTATTCAGCTTCTGTAGTAGAATCAGCCACCGTATCTTGCTTGGAAATCATCCAGCTCACTGCTCCTCCGTTCATGGCGTACACGAATCCGGACTGTGATCGACAATCATTTCTATCGGTTTGGAAACTAGCATCGGTACGACGAGCTCTTCCTCACCTCCATAAACTAGGAACATCTCTTTAGTCCTTTTCAAGTACTTCAAAATAGTCATTATCGCTGCCCAGTGACTCTCACCTGGGTTGGCCTGGTATCTACTTGTTAGGCTTATTGCAAAAGCAACATCGGGCCGCGTACATATCATGGCATACATGATGGATCCAATTGTCGAGGCATACGGAATCCGACTCATCTTGCTTCACTCATCAGATCTCGAAGGACTCTGAGTCTCTCTTAGCCTTATACCATGTGAGATAGGCAAGAACCCTTTCTTGGCCTGACTCATGGTGAACCGCTTCAACACTTTATCTATGTACGTGCTTTCGCTCAAGCCGAGCAGCCTCCTAGATATATCTCTATAGATCTTAATGCCTAAAATGTACATTGCCTCACCAAGGTCCTTCATTGAAAACTTGCCATTCAATGACTCCTTGACGTAGTTCCGTATCGAAATATCATTTCCGTTCAGTAGTATGTCATACACATACAAGATCAAAAACACTATCGAGCTCCCACTTAACTTCTTGTATAAACAAGAGTCCTCTTAACTTTTGATGAAGCCGAAACAAGTGACGACCTCATCCAAACGAATATTCCAGCTCAGAGATGCTTGCCTCAACCCATAAATGGATCTCTTGAGCTTGCATACCTTACTACTACTAGTCAGATCGACAAAACCCTCAGGCTGTATCATATACACGTCATCGGTTAAATTTCCATGAAGGAAAGCCGTCTTGACATCCATCTGCCATATCTCGTAATCGAAATATGCAGCTATAGCTAGTACGATCCTCACCGACTTCAGCATCGCTACCAGCAAGTAAGTCTCGTCGTAGTCAATTCCTTGAACTTGTCCATAACCCTTAGCAACAAGCCGAGCTTTGTGGATCTGAACATTTCCATCCACATCGATTTTCTTCTAAAAGACCCATTTGCAACCAATGGTTGTTATGCCAGGCGACGGATCAACCAAGTCCCAGATTTGATTCTCATCCATGGACTTTAACTCGGATCTCATGGGCTCCAGCCATGCCTCGGAATCTGGGCTCACCATTGCTTCCGCATACGTGGCCGGCTCATCACTTTCTAGCAACACCACATCACGCACTCTGCGCAATATTTCCGACCTCCGTGGTTCCAGTGCCGCTTCCACTACGGGTTCCCTGACTGACTCCGGTATGATCTCATCACCAGCCGAGCCGTCCCCGAATGGTCCTCGAATTTCTTCGAGTCGGACCGTCCTTCCACTGGCCTCCCGACTGAGAAACTCTTTCTCAAGGAAAACCCCATTCTGAGCAACAAACACTTTGTTCTCTTCCCGGTTGTAGAAGCTATATCCCAAGGTTTCCCTTGGATATCCCACGAATATGCATTTATCCGACTTGGATGTAAGCTTCTCTGAAATAAGTTTCTTGACAAATGCTTCACAACCCCAAATCTTTAGAAAAGGCAAACTGGGACTCTTCTCGGTCCACATATCATGTGGTGTCTTCTCTACGGATTTTGATGGTACCCTGTTAAGTGTGAAAGCTGTAGTTTATAGAGCGTATCCCTAGAATGGCAAGGGTAAATCCCACTTGCTCATCATAGATCGAACAATGTCCAACAAGGTACGATTCCTCCATTCTGATACACCATTTCTATATGGCATACCCAGAGGTGTGAGCTGAGGTACTATACCTTTGCTTTCCAGATGATCATCAAACTCCTGGCTCTTGTACTCACCTCCACGATCAGATCATAGAAGTTTTATAGTCTTGCCGAGCTAATTCTCAACCTTGTTTTGAAACTCTTTGAATTTTTCAGAAGTCTCCGACTTGTGCCTCATCAAATAGATATATCCATATCTACTCAAGTCATCGGTAAAAGTCACGAAGTACTGATAGCCACCTCTGGCAGTTGTGCTCATTGGTCCACACACATCACTTTGTATCAGTTCCAACAGCTCAGATGCCCTCTCACAACTCTTTGCGAAAGGAGACTTAGTCATCTTGCCGAGCAAGCATGATTCACATGTCTCGAATGACCCAAAGTCGGTTGAAGTTAGGAGTCCATCATCATGGAGCTTCTTCATGCATTTCAGACTAATGTGTCCAAGCCGGCAATGCCAGAAGTATGTCGGATTTATCTCATTAGGCTTATGCCTCTTGACAATCACGTTGTAGACTGGTTCCTGTTCTAGATTCAATATAAATAACCCATCAACAATGGGTGCATAGCCGTGGACCATACCATTCAAATAAATCAAACAACCATTGTCCTTTAAATTGAACTCATAACCCTGACTCATCAAGCATGAGGCAGAAATAATGTTCTAACTAAGTGCAGGAATGTAATAACAATTATTCAATTCCAAAATAAATCCAGAAGGAAGCTGGAGCTACATCGTGCTAACCTCCAATGTAGCAACTCTTGCTTTGTTGCCAACCCTGATGTCAATCTCCCCTTGCGCCACACGCCTAGTTCTTAACAGCCCCTGCATCGAGTTGCAAATGTGAACAACTGATCCGGTATCAAATACCCAATAGCTGCTAGGTATGTCAGCAAGGTAAATGTCTATAACATATGCAACAAGTGTACCTTTGCCTGAAGCAGCATTCCCGGCCTTCTTGCCATGCTCTACAAGCCACTTGCTACAGTTCCTCTTCTAGTGACCAGTTTCCTTGCAATGATAGAAAATGGTATTTGAGTCCGGTCCATTCTTTGGTGCAGCGGCGGAGGTTACTGTCGGTGTAAAAACCGGCAGATGTCGAGTAGGGGGTCCCGAACTGTGCGTCTAGGCCGGATGGTAACAAGAGGCAGGGGACACAATGTTTTACCCAGGTTCGGGCCCTCTTGATGGAGGTAAAACCCTACGTCCTGCTTGATTAATATTGATGATATGGGTAGTACAAGAGTAGATCTACCACAAGATCAGAGAGGCTAAACCCTAGAAGCTAGCCTATGGTATGATTGTTTTTTGTCCTATGGACTAAAACCCTCCGATTTATATAGACACCGGAGAGGGCTAGGGTTACACAGAGTCGGCTACAATGGGAGGAGATCTAACATCAGTATCGCCAAGCTTGCCTTCCACGCCAAGGAAAGTCCCATCCGGACACGGGACGAAGTCTTCAATCTTGTATCTTCATAGTCCAAGAGTCCGGCCAAAGGTTATAGTCCGGCTATCCGGACACCCCCTAATCCAGGACTCCCTCAGTAGCCCCTGAACCAGGCTTCAATGACAACGAGTCCGGCGCGTATATTGTCTTCGGCATTGCAAGGAGGGTTCTTCCTCCGAATACTTCATAGAAGATTTTGAACACAAGGATAGTGTCCGGTTCTGCAAAATAAGTTCCACATACTGTCGTAGAGAGAATAATTTTTCCACAAATCTTAATCTGCTAACATATTTTGGCAACATGACATTATGCCATGGCCCGGTACTTATTCGAACTGTTTTTCTTCAACCAGCTCCACACATAATGCGAGGCAGTTTCTTGACACATCTTGTCAAAGCAGAGATCATGTTCCCCTAATTACGAGATTTTCATTAATACGGTCGTGGGTAACCCAACCGTGTCTAGGACTCTTTGATTATAGGCAAGTCCAAACGGACACGGTGAGGACGCTTGATGTTCACCCTCTTTATGAAGGGACAAGGTTTTTGCTTTTTCCCTCTCATGCTCAATCGAACCACTCCCCCGCCTCAAGTTCTAACACCCATAGCCCAGGTCAGGTGCTCCGGATCTTCAATCATGTCCGGATCCAGCCTTCAAGGCCGATGGATACCCTCCTCCGTCACGGAAGAGGATATCAAGAAGTTGAGGGAGGCCAGATACCTGACCGCCGAGGTTTCACATCGGCTGCCTGCTCGAGGGCAGGTCGTCCCTACTCCCGAACCCAACGAGAACGTCGTGTTTGTCTTCCACTTCCTCCGAGGCCTAGGCCTCACTCTGGATCCCTTTGTCAGGGGTTGGATGTTCTATTAAGGGCTAGATTTCCACGATCTAGCTCCGGACTCCTTTCTCCACATCTCGACATTTATTGTCGTGTGTGAGGCCTTCCTCCGCATTACCCCTCACTTCGGCCTGTGGCTTAAGACCTTTGAAGTGAAGCCGAAGATGATCGAGGGGCAACATGCAGCATGCGGAGGCGCGTCAAGAAGCAAGATGGCAGGAGCTCCGTGGCTGAAAGGTTCCTTTCCAGAGGTGTCCGGATTATGGCAACGGGAGTGGTTTTTTACATCATGGCTCCCAGAAGTGCCAAGTGGGCGGCTGCCCCCGCTTTCGGCTCAGGCCCCCCACCACAACTGATGTCATGGATTAGCAGTGGACTGAGCTGGGGTCTAGCCAAGGATGTGCCTATACTGCAAAGCCGCATTCAAGATCTCTTCGAGGGAGATTTTAATTTGATTGTGGTAGTGCAAGTTATGCTAGTTCGTCGAGTCCAGCCCTGCAAATGTCGGCCCCTCTGCATGTGGGAGTTCAACCCAGAAGGGGTGCCTACTATTCAGAATTTCCTCGGCCTGACTCACAAGGAGATGTACAAATCATTCTTTGGACCCCAAATATAGTGTCCGGATACTACCGAGGACGTGGGCCTGAGTAGCAACCGTACCACCGACCAAGTAAGTAATCCTTTAGCCGAACACACCATCTCTTATTTACCATGACGTCATTCTGAGAAATCGCTCTTTGACCAGGACTGGATAACAAAGGTGAAGATGATTCGGTGTTCGGCCCCCCTTCCTAAGGGTTTGGAAAATCCGGTACTGGAAACGATGCTCGAGCTAGCACCTTGCCCGGAGCCCTCAAAGGGAGACAAAGGGGGGAATAATGAGGGCGAAAGCGGGCCTCCATCGCTACGTATTCCGACCGAGGGAACGAGCGCCTCCGTGAGGGAGGATAACCGAGGGGAGGAATTGGACATTCTCACAACCCGGGGAAGGAAGAGGACTACCTCTGAAGATCCTGAAACCAAGGTTTCCAAGCGGGAGAAGAAATCTCCACCAGAGGGTCCTGCCTTGGAAGGTGCTCTTGCCGCACAAAGTCCGCGCGGGGATCAGTCCTCCAACGAGCTGTAAGTAATCAAAAAGTACTTTAATAATGGAGATATACTCACTTACCTCTGAGGAGAATAACCGAAGTATTTATTGTAGTTCGGATCTTAGCCCTTCTTAGCAGAGCTCGTCTTTGCGGGATCTTCTTCCGGAGATGATGGAGAGCGAAACGTCTCCCCCAGACTCCTCCGCTCAAGAAGCGGGCGACCATGAAGTGTCTTCATGGAGGGCCTCTCCGGATCCGGCGAGGCCAGAAGATAATCCTATAGACACCCCAAGTTCCCAGCGTCCGGCTCTCGAAGAGAGCAAACAGAAGAGTCCGGCACCGTCTGGTATGTGGTCGGACATACTGAGCGGCCATCTCAGAAGAACATCGTACATTTATGGGTACGGTGATGGAAAGGATCTCATCCGCCGAAAGCGGGTTGCAGGATGCCTTTATGAGTCTACTAACGGGCTTTGAGGTACGTAAAATGATATACATTTGTGATGGTACCGCACATTTTTAGGTGTGCCCTGTGTAGATAGTAGCCCCTGAGACTCTGGTTATCGCCGAAAACGACGGCAAACAGAGTATCGTAGTCCCAGGTAATAACCATACCGCTTTGATGTGCAGGTAGTGGGAGCTCTGGTGGCTAGCCGGACTCATGAATTTTCTGGACTGAAGCGGCAACTGGATGAGGCGGATGCCGACATTGAGCTTGTTAACAAGAAGCTTGATGAGGCACAAGGTAAGTGTTATTTTCTAGTGAATGCCACATAGTAAGAGCAGCATGATGCCAGTATCTTTAATATGTTGTGACTGCAGATGGAGATGCCACCGTAGAAACCTTGCGGGCGGAACTTGCCCGAGCCAAGGAACAAGCAAGGATTAGTAATGCGGCTGCTTTGAAGGCGGCCGAAGAGTTGAAAGCCGAGAAGGCCGCACATTGTGAGAGCAAAGAGAAGATGGCCAAGATGGCCGTAGAACTAAAAGACACTGCTGACCGTTGCCGGTTCCTTGAAAAAGAAAACCGAGTGAAGGCAACGAACCTTGAAAAGGCCATGATGGCGGAAAAAGACACCCGCTCTGCTATGAGAGCGAAGAAGGAGGAGCTGCGGGAAGCCGGGGGTATTGCGGCTGGGAAGCCCTTCATGCTATGGAGGAAGTTCGGAGATCCATGGTATGCCCCTCTAGATCGGCTGTGGAGTTCGGCAGATGCATATATGGACTTGGCGGCGAGCGCCGCCGATGCGGCCAAATACTTCCAAGGTCAAACAGATCGTGAAGTGGACAAGTTGTTCTGGTCGCAATTCAACGTTCCAGAGCGTTTGTTTCCATTGACTGATTAGCTAGCCGAATGGGCCAAACTAAATAGGTTGTCCAAACTCACCATGAGGTCTGTCGTGGATTAGCTATGGCCGAAAAAACCAAAGCCGAACAACTATTTCAGCTTAGTGCAGCAATTCCTTGGTGCGGTGCCGCGCATTAATGCGATGAAGAGGTCGACGTGCACAGAAGGCTCACGGATGGCCCTTGCCCGTGTTAAAGCATACTGGGAGGAGGTGGACGCTACCACTGTTGCGGTGCAGGGTTCGGCCATAGGCCGAGTGGCTGCCGAGCACTATTTTGAAGAGGTTCTCGAGGGTGCTCGTTTGATAGAGGCCCAATGCTCGAAGAATATTATGTTTAAGTGACATGTATTCCCATTGTAAACACAATGTTTTTATGAAATTTATTAAGGTTGTGTTTAAACTTTTGCCTGAAAGTAATATGATGCCTCCTATGCGGCCGTTTATGTATACATGTGTATAACCTGAAAGATTGTAGTCGTCGGCTTCAGCCCCCACACATATAATGCGGAGGTGTTCGCAGAAGACGCGTGTTCACACTTAACCCAACGTCTTGGTCCTATTAAGGAGGTGATAGTGCAGCGAACGATGCAACCAGACTATAATGCTTTAACACTTTCACTTAGCCATAGGAGTTTGACAGTGGGGCTACTAGATAGCCCCTGGTGGCTCCGCACTCTCCCGATCTCAGGGTGCGTACATGCCTGGCCGGAAAATGGCCCTTCATTAAGGCGGAGGAATTCTAACATTCCGATAGGTCATCGAGTGGTTGACCAGTCTCACGCTATATCATGACAGTCAGTTTTCGGCTTTCTCTACTAAGGTGCTCGTCCGGATGAACCAGGGCACAATCGCAGTAGTTCTCCTGGTGCTGCCTTAGCCGATAAAGCGGAACGTAAGGCACCAAAACACAGGAGCCGGGAAAACCCAACATTTGACCAAAGACAATGATTCGGAGCTAATGCATATAAGGCCAAACTCGCGACGCCGAACAGTCCCTTAGGTATTCAGTCTTTATGCTATAAACCGGGCCTAAATAGTGCCCTTTGTAAGAAGCCCCTTGTGTCCAGGTATGTGCATTATTTTGACATGACCACATGCCAAGACGTCAGCATCCTTCTCAATTGTGCTGAGAATTCGAGGGATCTGTATCAACAAGAGACAGTAAAAAATGTTTATGCAGGGTCTTAATCTAAAAAGAATCCTTGGAGCGGGTCCCTGCTGCACGTCTACGCCTGTGTCTCTGTTGTGCCGTATCCTGGACGGGTGTAGCACCATGGCCATCTGTAAAAGAGGTGAACTTAGGTGAAAAAGTTGTCGTGCAAAAAGGTGGTTTTTTAAAGAAACCATGTATAAAAAATGAGTAAAAAATTGCCACTTGTCTGCGCGCGTTGAGACCCTTGTATTTGTAATAGGGGTGTGGCCCTCAATCTGGTATGAATTACATATAGCTGTGCCAAACTCGTCTAACCGTGTCCATGGTCTTGACGACCTATCGAATGCTTTAGTTGGTGAGGCCGTTTTTAGTGTGTGGCTGCTAAGGCAATCGCATTCTTTTCGGCGCGCAAAGATCGCTTAATATTTCCGTTCACTTTAATGATGCCACGTGGACCGGGCATCTTGAGCGTGAGGGAAGCGTAATGCGGTATTGCATTAAAGCGAGCAAAAGCTTCGCGTCCATGTAGTGCTTGATAACCACTTTGGAACGGAGCAATGTGGAAGGTTAAATGTTCGCTACGGAAGTTATCGGGGAAGCCGAATATAACTTTTAGTAGCAGGGAGCCCATGCAGTGAGCCCTTGGGCCTGGCGTTACTCCTTTAAAGGTAGTGTTGCTATGGCGTATTTTCGTTGGGTCTATCCCCATTTCGCGGATTATATCCTGGTAAATCAGGTTTAAACTGCTGCCACCGTCCATTAGGACTCATGTAAAGTGGTATCCGTTAATTATTGGGTCTAATACCAGGGCAGCCCATCTTGCACGCCAGATACTTGCTGAGTAATCACGATGGTCGAAAGTGATCGTTTGAGACGACCAGTGGTAGGACTTCGCTGTGATAGGCCCTCGGGCATGTCTCTCTGGGAGTGTCACTTTGCTTCCCTTGATCACGTGTAACACATTGACTGTTTTGACTTCTGGTGGAAACTTCTTTTGTTCCCCAGTGTCTTGCTTGAGAGGCTCATCCTCGTCTTCGCTTCGTGTATCCTCCCGCTTGTGTACGGTGTTGAGCTTGCCGGACTGCTTGAAGACCCAACATTCTATGTGGGTATGATTAGCGGGTTTACCAGGGGTGTTATGGATATGAAATTCTTGGTCCAGAATTTTGTTTAGGCTGGACAGTTCGTCTCTGGCGCCTTTAGAGGGTGGCTTTTGCTGACTTGGCCGAGAGCTTTTGAATCCGGCATTTACTGCCGAGCTCTTCGTGCTGTCTTCTTTATTCCGGCATTTGTTATTGTTGTTGTGCCATGATTTCCCATTTCCATCTCTAGCTTTGGATGTACTGGGGTCGCTGGTGCTGCATCTGGCTAGCCAGCTATCCTCACCCGCGCAAAAGCGGGTCATGAGGCTTGTTAATGCTGCCATTGTTCTCGGCTTTTCTTGGCTGAGGTGTCTGGCAAGCCGTTCGTCACAGACGCTATGCTTAAAAGCTTCCAAGGCTTCGGCGTCCGGACAGTCGACTATTTGGTTCTTTTTAGTAAGAAACCTGTTCCAAAGCTTTCAGGCTGACTCTCCGGGTTGTTGAGTTATATGACTCAAATCGCCCGCGTCCGGAGGTCAGACATAAGTCCCTTGAAAATTTGCCGAAAAGCGTCTTCGAGCTCTTCCCAGCTTCCAGTGGAGTTTTCAGGGAGGCTTTTAAGCCAGTGCCGAGCTGGCCCTTTGAGTTTGAGGGGTAAGTATTTAATGGCGTGGAGATCGTCTCCTCGAGCCATATGGACGTGGAGCATAAAGTCCTAAATCCAGACCCTAGGGTCTGTTGTTCCGTCGTATGCCTCTATGTTTATGGGTTTGAATCCCTCTGGAAATTCATGGTCTAGCACCTCATCGGTGAAACATAGGGGGTGTGCAGCGCCCCTGTATCTGGGCATGCCGTGGTGTTCGGATGTTTGGTGTGTTGCATCGTGTGCTGGAGTATGCTTGTGCGTTCCATAGATGGATCTAGTTGCTCCGTCCTTTTGATGCGAGCACTTGCGTGGATCGCGTATTGGCTTCTGTGCGGCGTTGCTTGCCGCTCCATGTTGGCTGTGAGGTCCTCTATCCACCCGGGTGGCCGTTTTAATTTTTGGTTGCGGAGGATCTAAGGCCTCCTCATCGAATTCAGGTAGCAACATCCGGTTCGGGTAACTCTTGGTGAGGCGATTACCGCCATACTTCGTTGCTGTGTTGAGTACTTTACTCCATCTGATTTGGAGTGTGTCTTGCACCGTCTTGAGCCTTTGCTTCTGCCTTTTTAGACTCCTCGCGGTGGCAACAAGCCTTTGATGGGCATTTTGTTGCTCCAAGCGTCTGTCTGGTGTTATGTCCTCCGGACTATTATCCTTGACAGAGTTGGTTTCGCTTTGATTCTCCGTGTTGCCGTGGTCCGGCAGTGGTTCGCCCTGCTCTAACGCTGGGTCTATATGATCATTATTTCTGTCAAGGCGGGATTTGGGGCGGCTCTTACGCCGCCGCTTTGACTCCTTCTCGAGGGGATAGCCCTTCGTTGCGTCCTTCCATTCCTCGTCGTCGTTTTCCTTTGGTGTGTCCACCATGTATACGTCATGTGATGAGGTGGACGTCCAGTGCCCTATGGGCAGTGGTTCCTCTTTGTCTCTCGCATCGTCATCCATACCGTCGATGTTTTCGGAGCCGAGGTTGAGCATGTCTGTTAAGTCATCGACAGTGGCTACTAAGTGGGTGGTGGGTGGGTCGCGAATTTCTTCGTCGTCCGCATCCCAGTCCTGCCGGACATAGTTCGGATAGGATCCTGCTGATAAGGAGAGAGACCTTAACGAGTTCAGTATGTCGCCAAAGGGCGAGTGTTGAAAAATATCCATGGAGGTAAATTCCATGATTGGCGCCCAATCAGATTCGATAGGAACGGGCGCAGGCGGTTCGGAGTCCGTGGCCGGAGAAGGATCCGACAGTTTAACAACATGGCTCTTGTGCAAGGTAAGGTCGATGTTCAGCTCGATCGCCGCTGAGGGTAAGGCCTCCGTGGTGGGGTCCATCCACCTGTCCGTGGAAGGCGCAACTGGCTCTGAATTGAGGGTCGGAGCGGCTGCCGGTGCGATCTCCTTAACACTGTCTGATGGGAGAGCTAAGTCATACTCATCGTGACCACGTGGCGCACAAGGCAGAGGCTCGAATCTGTCGAAGATCAAATCTCCACGGATATCGGCCGTGTAGTTTAAGCTTCCAAACATGACCTGGTGGCCAGGGGCGTAACTTTCAATCTGCTCCAGATGGCCAAGCGAATTGGCCCGCAGTGCAAAGCCGCCGAACATGAAGATCTGTCCGGGGAGAAAAGTCTCACCCTGGACTGCATCACTATCGATGATAGTAGGAGCCATCAAGCCTAATGGCGACGACACAGAGGAACTCTCAATGAAAGCACCAATGTCGGTGTCAAAACCGGCGGATCTCGGGTAGGGGGTCCCGAACTGTGCGTCTAGGCCGAATGGTAACAGGAGGCAGGGGACACGATGTTTTACCCAGGTTCGGGCCCTCTTGATGGAGGTAAAACCCTACGTCCTGCTTTATTAATATTGATGATATGGGGAGTACAAGAGTAGATCTACCACGAGATCAGAGAGGCTATACCCTAGAAGCTAGCCTATGGTATGATTGTTGTTCGTCCTATGGACTAAAACCCTCCGGTTTATGTAGACACCGGAGAGGGCTAGGGTTACACAGAGTCGGTTACAATGGGAGGAGATCTAAAATCCGTATCGCCAAGCTTGCCTTCCGCGCCAAGGAAAGTCCCATCCGGACACGGGACGAAGTCTTCAATCTTGCATCTTCATAGTCCAAGAGTCCGGCCAAAGGTTATAGTCCGGCTATCCGGACACCCCCTAATCTAGGACTCCCTCAGTTACCGTATCCATGCCCTTTTCCTTAGCCTTTTTCTTGGACCAACTCTTCTTGAACTTAGCCGATTTCTGCACCATCAACACTTGATGCGTGCCTTTCTTAATATCCTGCTCTGCCACTTTGAGGATCCCATGCAATTCAGTGAGCTTCTTATCCATGCCATGCATATGATAGTTTGAGATGAACATCCCATAGCTGGGCGGAAGAGAACCCAGAACTGCATCAGTAGCCAGCTCATCCAAGAGCGAGAAGCCCAACCGATCCAAATCTTGCACATATCCGATCATCTTGATCACATGCGGGCTTAGTGGATCACCTTCCTTCAGCTTACAATCCATCAAGGATCGCCAAACGTTGAACCTTTCGGTCCTAGCCTCCACCAGAGACATGCTCTTGAGACTCTCGATCATATCAAAAGCCCCAACGTCTTCGAAATGCTGCTGCAAATCAGGCTCCATACAAGCCAGAATGAGGCAGCTGATCTCATTTGATGCATCAACGAGTTTCTGATAGGCATTCTTGGTTGTGGTACTAGCATTATCAGCAGGTTCCTCTGGAAGCGGATCCTCTTGAACATGTTCCTTTTTATCATGCTTGAGAACAATTCTCAAATTTCTATACCAGGTAGTAAAGTTTGTTCCATTCAGTTTATCCTTTTCTAGAATTGATTTCAATGCAAAGTTGGGTTGAGCATGTGGTGCCATTGATCTACAACAGAAAAATGTGCAATCACTAAGCAATGTGTTTATGTAGAGTAATTCTAGCCTTAAAAAGAAATACTCCCACTGAAGTCAGCATCCCTCCGCAAACTCTCAGTGATTCAGGATCCGACAGGAACATGCGGCTCGTGAGCTTTAGCATCACTGCTAGACAACATGCCTATCCGGTAAGAAACACCTTGCTAATCGTATCTCTATACGACTCCTGTCGGTCGGGCAGGTATCTCATACCCCGGCTCCCAAACTCTTTTGCCACAAGGCCCAAAACCGTTTTGATAGCCTTTTCAAGTTAACCTAATACAGTGCATGTCCGTGTCCGACACGAACCCTTCAGTTCAAGGACACCTAGCAGCACCCCAATTTTATGAGCCCACTACTAGACGTACTTGACGTGCGAAGGTGCAACATCGGGAATGGCAATTTACTTGATATTCTTGAGGGACCTTTCTACCATTCTAACATGCATAGAAACAAAGAAGCATAACAATCACAAGTAAAACATATATTGTGAAATAGTATGGCTCCTTAATGGATGTTCTTCCAGGTCGGCTCCAACTTCGATGACCATCTAGAAACTCCATCTTGTTTGTCACGCCGAGCCGCCAAGCCGCCAACCTGATCTCTATTATCCAAATACTACAACTAGTAATGAATTTTACATAGAGTCATAAGTCGACACGCAGGTCGTTATATAATAAAATGACAGTAGTTTGGTTCCTGCCGGCTGACAAACATGACACGCAAGCCATGTATACTTTACACACATGCATCACATACACATGAACCATACTATTCACATCAAACCCTGAAAAATAGAGTTATGCATAGAATCACATTCTACCGGTTTTGAGTGATCGTGTACGAAATACAAGGCGCTACGCACACTTGCTACGTTTTCGGGAATCACAGATCACATCTGAACTCCGATCTGACCGATCTTATCGATCATCGCGAGCCCGATTTGGATTTACGTTTCACTGTTAACCCCGATGGCGGATACCGACCGGTAGGGGTAGGTTGTGTGATGACCTCATCAATTCCGATCATCAGAAAACAGAGCCACATTGATCCCCATGTGTAGTTGATCTCATCAACCGTGCACACAGCCGATCTTCTCAACGACAACAGATCTCATCTATCGCCTCCACATATCTAATATGCATACAATCTGAATCCAAATCCTATAGCAGAGGCTCTGATACCACTGTTGGGTTCTGCGGTAGGGTACGTTAACTGCAAATTAAAATTTTCCTACCCGCAGAACAACCAAGAACATGCTACGGGAGATGGATCATAGTTCGTTACCACTAGACGCGTAGTGCCGTGCAGCGGAAGGAAAGTTGGCACAGCGCGTCTGCGTGGATCGTCTCCTCCTCGTCTTATCTCCCTCGTACAGCCGGTAGTTGGTTACCACGTATAGGTTCACCGGAGGGCACAAGTGCACCGCCTCTAACGGTATCCGCGCGTGCAGGAGGAACATTGTGCGGCGCACTGCTAGGTCCGATCACACAACCGGCGGCGAGTGGAGGTGTCTATTCGCAACACATGCAAACCCTAGTGACAGCACCGAAGCGATCAACCACGTGAGTGTGCGGCACCTCCACTTTATATAGGCGTTTATCACAGGCTCAACACTTGGGCTTGATACGTCTCCAACGTATCTATAATTCTTGATTGCTCCATGCTATATTATCTACTGTTTTGGACATTATTGGGCTTTATTATCCACTTTTATATTATTTTTGGGACTAACCTATTAACTGGAGGCCCAACCCAGAATTGTTGTTTTTTGCCTATTTAGGGTTTCGAAGAAAAGGAATATCAAACAGAGTCCAAACGGAATGAAACCTTCGGGAACATGATTTTCTCATCGAACATGATCTAGGAGACTTGGACCCTACGTCAAGAAACAAAGGAGGAGGCCACGAGGTAGGGGGCGCGTCTACCCCCCCCCCCCAAGCGTGCCCTCCACCCTCGTGGGGCCCCTGTTGCTCCATCGACGTACTCCTTCCTCCTATATATACCTACGTACCGCCAAAAGATCAGATACGGAGCCAAAACCCTAATTCCACCGCCGCAACTTTCTATATCCACAAGATTCCATCTTGGGGCCTGTTCCGGAGCTCCGCCGGAGGGGGCATCCATCACGGAGGGCTTCTACATCATCACCATAGCCCCTCAGATGATGTGTGAGTAGTTTACCTCAGACCTACGGGTCCATAGTTATTAGCTAGATGGCTTCTTCTCTCTTTTTGGATCTCAATACAATGTTCTCCCCCTCTCTTGTGGAGATCTATTCGATGTAATTATCTTTTTGCGGTGTGTTTGTTGAGACCGATGAATTGCGGGCTTATGATCAAGTCTATCTATGAACAATATTTGAATCTTCTCTGAATTCTTTTATTTATCATTGGTTATCTTTGCAAGTCTCTTCGTATTATCAGTTCGGTTCGGCCTACTAGATTGATCTTTCTTGCAATGGGAGAAGTGCTTAGCTTTGGGTTCAATCTTGCGGTGTCCTTTCCCAGTGACAGTAGGCGCAGCAAGGCACGTATTTTATTGTTGCCATCGAGGATAACAAGATGGGGTTTTCATCATATTGCATGAGTTTATCCCTCTACATCATTCATCTTGCTTAAGGCGTTACTCTGTTTTCATGAACTTAATACTCTAGATGCATGCTGGATAGCGGTCGATGAGTGGAGTAATAGTAGTAGATGCAGGGAGGAGTCGGTCTACATGTCTCGAACAGTATTTTGTTCACCCACCGTAGAATACTTATGCTCTTGAGAGAAGCCACTAGTGAAACCTATGGCCCCGGGGCCTATCTTCATCATATTAATCTTCCAATACTTAGTTATTTCCTTTGCTTTTTTACTTTTCCTTTTATTTTACTTTGCATAGTTATCATAAAAATACCAAAAATATTATCTTAACATATCTATCAGATCTCACTCTCGTAAGTGGCCGTGTAGGGATTGGCAACCCCTTACCGCGTTGGTTGCGAGGACTTATTTGCTTTGTGCAGGTACGAGGGACTCGCGCGTAGCCTCGTACTGGGTTTATACCTTGGTTCTCAAAAACCGAGGGAAATACTTACGCTACTTGCTGCATCATGCCTTCCTCTTCGGGGAAAACCAAAGCAATACTCAAGAGGTAGCAGGGCTTCGCACGGACCCTAAAGCCCATAAGTCTACTCGGCCACAATCCGAATACAGCTCGGATCACATCCGACCAGTGTTCTCGGATCCGACCTTGTAGGTTCCTTCCCTTAAGCGCGCGACCCCTTAGGTTCAAGCCGGCATCCTCGCAGTTCGGATCACCTCCGAACTGCACAGTTGATAGCGGCCTCTAGCAAGGCATGCCGAACACCAAACAGACTATGAAGCTGGTTAGGCAAAACTGTACATCATACTTCCATTCCTTTTGCCACACGATATATGTTGTCGGGCTCAAGGCGAGTCTGTCATCCTTGTGCTAGCCCTACCTCTTTCTCATTCCAGTGATGCCGACCACAAACCGAATTATCTCATAATCCTTGTCACATGGCCATGCTTATACTAGTCGGATCACACGAGGGTCCCAGAGTATATCTCTCTTGATCGGAGGGGCAAATCCCATCTTGCTCGACCACGTCTCTCAACATGGTTCTGGACAAACCCGAAAGCTACCTTTATAACTACCCAGTTACGGAGTAGCGTCTGGTCGGCCCAAAGCAAGTTTGTCACCATCCCGAGTACATACGTCAGCTCAGGTCTTAGGACATAGAAAATATGTTGTACATGTGTCAGCTCAGGTCTCATAGTTGGGTCTGTCCGACTCGGACCTTATCTCGACACGGATCTGACTACGTCGAATTCGACCAGATCCTTCCAAGTCCATATTATCCGGTTAGCATCCAATGCTCCATGGCTAGTGATACCAAGACATCGACCGTGTCATATGCTATTCTAGTTGGTTGCGCGTCCACACAGCCCTTTCGACTAGGGACCTTTTAGGACAGTCATCATACAATGCATAGTCCCACAAACAAGTCACGTACTTGCTGATACACATCATTGATAATGTCCGAGGACTATCTTTATTCATAAACACATAGGAAATATCATCATACATGATTGCCTCTAGGGCATATCTCCAACACTTTGGGATGAGCGGACGTGGGGATGGACGCCGGGGTGTGGATCCGGTCCCCGGAGATGGATCTGGACGGAACTGGAGGTGGTGCAATGAACTAAGGAGGCAACGCCTCATCTCCTACAGCAAAATGGCGGCAGGACCGAGAAGTCAGCAGCATCATGACACGGGGAAAAGAAAGGGGCCAGAGGCGGCACAAGGAGCTCACCAACGAGCTGTGAGGACGGCGTAGAGGCGATCCGAGGTCACAGGTGAAAGGGCGCCGCGTCTCCTCCCATGGACAGACGGCCATGGTTGCTCTCCTATCCAGAATGAGAGAGAGAGATGAGTCTGAGGGGAGAGAGAGAAAATGAGAACGGAAGGAAAGGAAGACGGCAGAGGCAGGGCATTCATCTATTGGTGGTGGCACCTGCTCGCAGCAGATACGGGAATTGTTGCTGCTTGCGGGGGTGCTCGGGGAAAGGGCTTTAGGACGAGCGTGCTGCGGGAGGAGGAGGCTGGTAACAATGTCGAGCGCGGGAGGCCGGCGCTAGGTTGCTGCGGGAGCTCCTGGGCAGGGGCTTGAACGGATGCCAGCAGGGGATCGAGCGAGGCGCAGCTGGTAGGGGAAGGAGGAGCCTGACTCTTGGTGGTTGGCTGGGCGAGGGGATCGAGGAAGATCGGGCGAGAGGATCCTGATGGAGAAGGTGCCGGCGCTAGGGTAGGATCCCTAGAAATTAGGTGGTTTGTCTAGATTAGGTTAGGGGGTCTATATATATAGTGAAATGATTGGAATTTTGGGACATCCGATCTAAATTGGACGGACATAAAGAATAGACTAGGGGAGTCCAATAAAGAACAGATGATGTTTTAGAGATGTTTCCGGATGATCCGGACCGAACGGTCACAACCGTGCTATTCGGGTCCGTGGAAGTTTCGGACATGCACGCGAGGGGTATTGTGCACTATGCACAAAGGCTCAAATGGTAAGACAACAAAAGAATGGTCGGTCTCGAAAGGGACAACGAAGGCAACAGGGAGAAGCGGGATCTACGAAAGGATGCAATTTTTATGAAAACATGTGGATGATGCGATGATGAATGCAACAAACAAATAAAACACACGACATCGACAAAATAATTGGAAGGCATCTGGAGCGTCGGTCTCGGGTCATCACAACGTCCTGGGACTTTGCCTTCTATTCCTCCGGGTCGGTCTCTCGGAGCTCGAGGAGGGAGACGCGTCCTTCCTCAGCTCTTGCCCACTTGGTTGCCATGTTGAACATCTCCAGAGCCATGCACAGGTCCTCATGTATGGCGAGCTCTTCCTTCATCTTGATGTCGCGGACTCCATTAGTGAATGCGGAGATGATGGCCTCGTCTGACACCATGGGGATCTTGAGACGAACACTGTTGAAGCGCAGGATGTACTTCTGCCGGGTCGCCCCTAGCTGCTGCTTGATGGGCCGCACGTCACCCGCGGCAGGCAGCGGTCGCGAGTGCCCTGGAAGTTGGTGATGAAATGCTCGCGCATCTCGCTCGAGGAGAAGATCGACCCCATGGGCAGGTTCAGGAGCCAAGATAGTTCCCCATCCTTGAGGGCCATGGGTAACCAGTTCACCATAACCTTATCATCACCGTTGGCTGCCTCAATGCTCAGCTCGTAGAGCTGCAAGAACTCGACGGGGTCTGGGCTGCCGTCGTAGCATGGAGGCAGGTCATGCTTCAACTTCCCTAGCGAGACGAAGCTGTGTAGCTCTGGGGTGAAGGCACAGCAGCCTGCTGTGGTCACGGGCGCTCGTTGTGGGGGTGAAGCTTGATCTTGGGGATCGCACGCCATCACTACATGTGGATGCCGGTCCTGACGTGGCGGTGTTGGGAGCGCATGAGCCCCTGCTTGCAGCCGCTAGACCACCTGGCAGCTTTCTTCTTCTCGCGGGGGCGCCCTGCACGGTGTGTCATGCCTCGGGGCCTCGCGCCTTGGCTCGATGATGGCATCTTGACGGGGAGGTGGAGGAGGCGCTCCATGGGCTACGTCACCTGCAGCATGCTGTTGGCGAGGCAGCGGGGGAGACGGTGGAGGAGAGCCCCCGGCGGGCTGACGAGCTCGGCGATGCAGTCCAGCCAATTTTCATAGAGGTCGTCGACGGGGCGATAGTGCAGGAGCTCATGCACCATGAGCAACGCGCGCCTGTGTGTTTGTTGGGCCGTGACAAGCGTGAGACGACGAACCGGCCGTGGTCAGCGACGGGGTGGCGGTTCGCCCATCACGCCGCACCAAGGGGTGCAACGATGAAGCGTGCTGCTTGTGCCCCGCCGGGCCGGTGGCGGGGCTGGCGGTGGGCGACGGGGAACGACGGGGAGGCCCACCAGCGGGCACCGTATGGGTGACACGAGTGGCGAGTGCAGCCCGACGCTTAGCACAGGCTCGACGGGCGTCAGCAATGTAAGCGATGGAGCGGTGGCGAATCGGTCGGCAGAATAGAGGCTTCGACGCACCCCTACCTGGCATGCCAAATGTTGGGTTCAGGGTTCCGTAGACCCTTGAGTGGTTCGAACACTTGGGTGCGTGCAAAGAACTCGTCCTCCCCAACCCGCCTGCTTGCCGATCCCACGGCCTAGCTCGATAAACCCAATGGACAAGAGACACAACAGTTTAGCCAGGTCCAGGCCACCTTGTGGTGTAAAACCCTACTCCTCCTTTGTGGTGGATTGGCCTCGAGGGGCTGTGGATGAACTAGTAGAATGGTCTAATAACCTCAGGAGGTGAGGTGTTCTTGTGCTCGATGAGCTGGTGAGCTGGTCGGGGCGGAGTGGATCTCCCCCCTTTATGGTGGTGGCTAGGTCCTATTTATAGTGGCCTTGGTCCTCTTCCCAAATGTAAGGAGGGAAGGGATCCCTCAACGGACAAATTCAAAGGGAGACAACTAGTACAAGTTATCCTGACAGAAGTAGTCTTCGCCTGCAAAAGCTCCTGGTTGTGATGCCGTGGTGGGCTCCGTGATGACCTTCGTCCTGCCGTCCTGGCGGTCTTGGTCTTGTTGCACCGAAATGGAAACCTTTAGCTGATACCTCAGGACTCCACGCCTGCGCTTGCCTCCTTAGCACCAAATAGGAAATTGGTACACTGCGCCCACTGGCACCCGCCTAGCCTTGGTCTTCACGTCTCAGTCATACGAACCTCTTGAGGTGCACCTTGCATTGATATCTCCGCTTCTCGGGGGCTAGCCTAGGGAGGTCTTGGTGTCATTCACCTCATGAGGCTTGGCCCCTTGCGAGGGTCTTGAGTTGTCAATTCTAAGGCTGGGCTGTACCGAGCCATTGATAGAGCCAAGCCGTGGGCCGCAGGCAGGCAAGTCTGGGTGCCCCCATTCCCAGAATGCCAGCAGAAACATTTTTCTAGGATTCACTGTGTGGGATGTACATACGAATGGAAATGATTGGGCCTGTATAATTGTCTCTGATGCCTCGGCTGGTCGTACATGAGCTCATTTTGCCCTTCGTGTGCGACCGTAGGGCCTATCCTGACAGTTTCTAGGTCGTGCTTGAAGGACCCTCCTATCGCGCACCGACTAGGCGAGGGCTGAAAACACCATCGGAGAAAGGGGGTAAAAACTGTTTGTATAGGATGTCTTTGCACTAGTGACCTTTCTCTATAATTCCCTTCAATAAGCTATTTTCTTGCTCAAGTGTAACTTGGCTAAGAGAATCATTACTGGAATCATGAGAACTACTAGAAGCAAAAAATATTGGATTTAGCATGGTTATTGTTACTTCTAGAAGAAGAATCTTTCTTGCTCTTGTTACTAGATTTTACTTGTGGCATATAAGTAGACACGAGGAGACGTTTGGCAATGTAAGAAGAACTCTTCTGTCGAATATCATTGATAGCTTTTCGTAACTCATGCTCTTGCTCTAAATTTAGCTACTCGAAGAATGGCTTCTCATGAGTTCTTAGGAGCTCTCTATGATCCTCTTGAGTTGTTTCATGAGATAACTTAAGCGTGTTTAATTCTTTAGTTAGACGCTCATCAATTTCCTTCTTGTTATTGTCACGCGTTTCATCTTGTTTAGCATGATTGCTAGCAAGTTCATTATGGTTCACACCACTAATTTTGTTAACAAGTAAATCATCATCACCTAGCAAATCATCTTCATCACTATCAAAATCAAGATACTCATGGTGTGATACCTTGGGGACTTTGGCCATGAAGCATCTTCCAATTCCTTCATTTGGTGAATCAAATATGTCGTGGGAGTTGGATGACACTAGTGCAAGACCGGCAACACCTTCATCTTGAGTATAGTTAGAGTCGGAGTGATAGCTTCTCTCGGAGTAGTTGTCAGAGTCAGAACCGGAAACCCATTCACCAACATGAGCTTGATGTCTTCGTCTTGTGTAGCTTTTTGATGACTTGTCCTTCCTTTCTGAATCCTTGATTCTACGAGAGGGTCTTCATTCATAATGATCATCTCTACTCCTTCTCTCTCTTGGAGGTGATTCATCTCTTCTACTCCTCCTTTTTGGCGAGTCTTCTCTTTTCTTGTAGGGAGCCGTACAATTATTTGAGTAGTGTCCGGGTCTTCCACAATTGTAGCAATTATGATCACGACTAGAAGATCTTTTGTCATTGTAGGACCTTGACATGGAGCTTCTCTATTTGCTTCTACTCTTGTAGAACTTGTTGAAGTTCTTCACCATTAAGCTCACTTCTTCATTGGAGACTAGCTTGTCTCTTTATGTTGTAGGAGCATCACTTGAAGCTTTGTAATCACCACTTGACTTGTTGTGAAGCTCTTCCTTATCCTTGAGTGACATATCATGAGTAACAATTCTACCAATGACTTCTGTGGGCTTGAGATCTTTGTAATTGGGAAGCATTTGGATCAATGTGCACGCGGTATCATACTTTCCATCCAAAGCTCTAAGCATCTTCTTGATGATGAATTTGTTGGTTATCCATTCATTTCCTAAGCCGGCAATCTCATTTGTGATGAGACCAAGCCGAGAGTACATTTCGGTGACTCCTTCACCATCCTTCATCTTGAACTTGTCAAGTTGACTTTGAAGCACATCCAACTTGGATTCCTTCACGGACTCAGTACCTTCATGCATATCAACCAAAGTATCCCAAATTTCCTTTGCATTCTCAAGGCGGCTGATTTTGTTGAATTCTCCGAGGCATAATCCATTGAGGAGAATATCACAAGCTTGAGCATCGTATTGCAACATCTTCAATTATTGTGCGGTTGCTTCAAAATCTGGTTCTCTACAATCCTCAAATAATTCACCTTGCAAGCCAACACACAGAACAACCCAAACGACGGGGTTATGACCAAGAATATGCATTTTCATCTTATGCTTCTGATTGCTTGTATCTATATTGGTAATTCCCCGAAGAGGAGGGGATGATACAACAATCAACAGTAAGTATTTCGCTCAGTTTTGAAACAAAGTTTATCAATCCAGTAGGAGAACCAAGCAACACTATGTAAAATAGCACCTGCACACAAACCAGAAATACTTGCAACCCAACGCGCGAAGGGGTTGTAAATCCCTCAACGGTATTGAGATAGATTAAATTGTATGAGATTTGACAAATAGATCAAACTAGAACACAAAATAAAATAAATAAACAAAGAGTGTAGCAAGGTATTTAAAGGTTTAATATGATAGGAAATAGACCTGGGGGCCTTACTAAATAGCATACGGTGGGTAAAAAAATTACAGTTGGGAATTGACAAAAAAGCAAATAATTATGATGATATCCAAGGCAATGATCATGTATATAGGCATCATGTCCAAGAGTAGTAAACCGACTCCTACATGCATCTACTATACTCCACACATCGACCGCAATCTAGCATGCATCTAGTGTATTAAGTTCATGGAAAACAGAGTAATGTAATAAGAATGATGACATGATGTAGACAAGATTTATTCATGTAGGAATAAACCCATCTTGTTACCCTTAATAACAATGATACAAGCATGTCATGTCTCATTCTGTTACTAAGATTGAGCACCGCAAGATCGAACCCATCACATAGCACCTCTTCCCATGGCAAGAAAAATCAATCTAGTTGGACAAACCAAACCAACACTATGGAGAAGAAATACGAAGCTATAACAATCATGCAGAAAAGAGTTCAGCAAAGACTCATATAATATTCATGGATATAAATAATCATAATCTCACTATTCATAGGATCCCAACAAACACATGGCAAAAAGTCATTAGATCAAATAGATCTCCAAGAACATCGAGGAGAACATTGTATTGAAGATCAAAAAGAGAGAAGAAGCGATCTAGCCACTACCTACGGACCCGTAGGTCTGTGGTAAACTACTCACGCATCACCGGAGGGGCAACAAGGATGATGAAGAACCCCTCTATGATCGTTGCCCCCTCCGACAGAGTGCTAAAAAAGGCCTCTAGATTGGATCTCGTGGTTCCGGAACTTGTGGCTCCTGGAAAAGTGTTTCGTTGACTCCCCTATGGTTTTTAGAGTATTTATATAAGTGGAGGTGACTCCAGAAGGTTCCCGTGGGCTCCACTACACAACAGGAGGCGCCTAGTGCCTCTAGCGCGCCCTGGTGCCTAGTGGGCCCCATAGGCCTCCTCTCATGCGGTCCTTTAGCTACCTAGGTGTCTTCTGTCTAGAAAAAACTCCAAAAAGTGTGCCAGAGCTCAAAGCTTAAATTGAGAGATAAAATTGTTTTGAGATGCATGTTTTTCCTATCAACGGAAACAACCGAGAATTCCCAATATCTTCCATGCTAGGTAAATCATAGGCAGTTCCCAAAAATAAAATAAAGGTTATTCCTTTTTCCACCATTCAATCACAGTCCATGGCTAGTTGTATCCACTGGTGCCTTCCATACCAAATCTTTCCAAGGAAATTATTATTGGACAACCTAAAGTTTTTTTTTTCATTTTGGGACTGGGCATCCCTATTACCGGCCACACTCTCGTGCAATGACAAGTGAATAAACACTCATATTGAGAATAACATACCTAGCATGGAAAATATCGGCCACCCCCTGTCGCTTCATGAGCGATAGGGGCACACAAAAAGGAAATTCATTTTGAGAATTAGAGTTGGCACGTACAAATTTACTTGGAACAACACGAAAATACCGCATATAGATAGATATGGTGGACTCATTTTGCACAACTTGGTTTAGGATTTTGTATGCAGAAGCATTATTCATGCTTTTTACAAGGAAAGGCTAGCAAATATTTTGAGAAGCAACCAACCAAGAAACGAAAACGATCATAAAAGAGCATTAAACATAACTAACACCAAATAATGCACCACAAGTAGGATGTAACTTCATTTAATAACTATTGACTTTCATGCTTGCATAGGGAATCACACACTTTAACACCAATATTCTTAATAAAGCATAATTACTCACAAACATGACTCACATATTACTATCTCCAAATCCCAAAACTATTGCAAGGAATCGTGTTTTAATATCCAATGATCTTCATTATAGTTTTTATTGTCCCTCTTTAATGTTTATCACTTTGGAACTAAGTTCATGTATTACCATTTCCTATAACAAGCTCTCAAAAAAAATTAAGGGAAGAATGAGAGCATAAATATTTCTTCAAATTTTTCATCTCTCAGATTAATATAAGTGAAGCATGAGAGGATATTTCTTCAAAAAAAATCTAACTCTCAAAATAATTTAAGTGAAGCATGAGAGTATATTTCTTCAAAATTAAAGCACCACCATGCTTAAAAAGATATAAGTGAAGTACTAGAGCAATTCCGTTGCTGAAAAAATTCAAGTGAAGCACATAGAGCAATTCTAACAAATCATAGCATCATTATGGCTCTCTCAAATAGGTGTGTCCAACAAGGAAGGTTGTGCCAAACTAAATAGCAAAACAAGCAAAGACTCATATAATACAAGACGCTCCAAGAAAAACTCACGATATGTGAGGAATAAAAATATAGCTCCAAGTAAAATGACTGATGGTCGTTAGAAGAAAGAGGGGATGCCTTCTAGGGCATCCCCAAGCTTAGTTGCTTGGTTATCCTTGAATATTACCTTGGGGTGACATGGCTATCCCCAATCTTAAGCTATTTTCACTCCTTATTCCTTCATCCATCGTGATCTCACCCAAAACTTGAAAACTTCAATCACACAAAACTTAACAAAACCTTCGTGAGATCTGTTAGTATAATAAAGCAAATCACCACTTTATGTGCCGTTGCAAACCCATTCACACTTTATTATTGCACTATACTTACTGTATTCTAACTTTACCATGGCTTATACCCCCGATACAATCCATAGATTCATCAAAATACGCACACAATGCAACGAAAACAGAATCTGTCAAAACCAAAACAAGCTATAGTAATCTGGAAATTAACCATACTTCTGTAACTCCAAAAATTCTGAAAAATAAGGAGAATGTAGGCAATTTCTATATCAATCGTATGTAAAATACTTAGAGAAAAAACACGTTTCTGTGAATTTTCAAAATTCCAGAACTTGGCGTAAAAGTTTCTTTTTTTGAACAGGATTAAATCAACTATCACCCAAATCACCCCAAAGGCTTTACTTGGCACAAACACTAACTAAAACGCAAAACACACAATCATAATAGTAGTATAATTCCATATTTATTGAAGAACAGAAAGAAAAACAAAAATCTCGAAGATAACTATTGGGTTACCTGCCAACAAGAGCTATCATTTTACGCCCCTAGCAAGGCATACTGCAAAGATTCAAGTATTGTCATCTTTGGTTTCCGACTCCTCAATCACACAACCATAATTTCTAGGATTTCTAGCATATAATTTTTTAATAATCAAACTCCTAGGAAAAAAACCAAGAGACATATTTATCATAAATGGGTTCTTTTATCAAGCCTACGAAACTAGGTGAACTCTAATCATCTTAAGATCTTCATGGTTGCTACTAGAAGTGGCACCCTTATTCTTAGAAACATATCTAGACTTGGTATTCTTACTAGGAGGACTCTTTTCAATAGTTTTAATGGAAGAAAAATCTGAGCTCAAGTTACTAAAATTTTCTTCCAACTTATCAATGTTGGGTAATGTAGGATGCAACTTCAAAAAAATTCCTACGCTTACGCAAGATCTAACTAGGAGATGCATAGCAAAGAGAGGGGGGATTGTGTCCACGTACCCTCGTAGACCAAAAGCGGAAGCGTTAGGTTAACGTGGTTGATATAGTCGAACGTCTTCGTGATCCAACCGATCAAGTACCGAACATACGACACCTCTGAGTTCAGCACACGTTCATCTCAATGACATCGCTCGAAGTCTTGATCTAGCAAAGTATCGAGGGAGAGTTTCGTCAGCACGACGACATGGTGACGGTGATGGTGATGTGATCCATGCAGGGCTTCGCCTAAGCAGTACGACAAATATGACCAGAGGAGTAAACTGTGGAGGGGGCACCGCACATGGCTAAGAAACAACTGTTGTGTTTTGGGGTGCCCCCCTGCCCCCGTATATAAAGGAGGAGAGGGAGGAGGCCGGACAAGGGGCGCGCCATAGGGGGGGGAACCGACTAGGACTCCTAGTCCAAGTTGGCCCCCTTCCTTTCTTTCGGAGGGGAAAGGGGAAGGAGAGGAGAGGGTGAAGGAAAGGGGGGCCACGCCCCTTTCCCTTTGTCCAATTTAGACAGCCCATGGGGCGGTGGGGGCGCGCCTCCCCTTGTGGGCTTCCCTCTCTCTCCCCCTATGGCCCATCTAGGCCCATTACTTCCCTGGGGGGGGGAGGGGTAGTGACCAGACCTCAAACAGTCTGATCTCTGCGCTCCGGTGTCATCCCTGGATCAGTAATGCTGACACCACACAGTACTCGGAGGATTTATAGCAGAGTAGCAATCACACACTTATTACATCGAGTGTCTCAAGAGAGAACTTATTACAATAAATATGGCTTAAGGCCATCTAATAACGATAACAGCGGAAGGCTTGGAAGATAAGTGAGTCCATCAACTCCAACGGCATCACTGAGTATAGAACCACGACCTAAAAACTCCTTAATCGTCGTCTGAAAAGTCTGCAACATTAACGTTGCAGCCCGAAAACGGGTCAGCACATGGAATATGCTGGCAAGGTAACACATAGAGAGTAATGGAATGAAACAACTATACTATATGCATATTTGGCTGGTGGAAAGCTCTATGGTTACAGTTTTGCGTAAAGCCAATTTTTCCCTACTTCAAAGGAATAAAATTTTAATTACTATCAAGGTGGTTGTTAAACATTGAGAATGGTTGACAGCATTCCCAATCCCAATTAAGTATCATCATTAAAACCCAACAATACTAATTAAAGTAACATGATGAGATTCACATGATTATCCAAGTACTAGATACTCAAGATGTCCATAACCGGGGACACGGCTAACCATGATTAGTTTTTTACACTCTGCAGAGGTTTGCGCACTTTTCCCCACAAGACTCGATCGCCTCCGTTTGTTTTCTCGCACTACATGGTGTTTGAGAAGACGGATGACCGAGACATAGTCTTTCAGAAGCGCTAGCACCTTACGATCGGGTAGACCGTACCACCTACATCCCCTACATCTGCTAGTCTACCACTATAAGAGTTCGCACAACTTCGTCAGCTATGCTAGAGCCCATAATAGCTTGTGGCTGCACACGGAAGTTTCTAGTATGAATAGTCTCATGATCCCTTTGAGCCTGGGTGGCGGTCCAAAAGAAAACAGGCAAGTCCTGGAATACCCAGGTGCCTCAATCCACCCAGATGTGTGTTTCAGTTGCCACCTTAGATAAACCATTAATTATCAATCTCACATCTGTCATGGATATCACTCACCCAATCCACGTCTACTAGCATAGCATGGCATAATAAGCAAACATAGAAGTAACTCCCAAAGGTTTGATAATAAACAGGTAATAGGTACTACCTCATCTACTTCCCATCCCACAATTTAATTAGATCCTAATCATGAAATGTGTGAGGATTGATATTATGCAATAAAACTGGGTAGTAGAAAAGGTATGATCAAAGTGTTACTTGCCTTGTTGATGATCCGCGAAACCTAACGATTCGAAGTAACAGGCGGCGCACTCCGGATACTCTATCGTAGACAAACAAACAATCATACAATAAGTACTCATCTAATGCACAGGTAAAACTCAAATAAGAGATCTAACCAGAAGGTTCAACTTAACAAATCCGGTTGGCAAAAAGAATCAAATCGAACGAAGCAACGAAAGTCAAACGGCGAAAGAAAACAACTTTGTTCTAGTAATCTGGATCTAGGGAAAGTTTTACAGTAGAAAAATCTTGTTTAAGTTGGTTAAACGGATAGAGGGTTTCGAGACGAAACTCTAGGCGCTTGAATCGCCTGATTCCGATAAACGAGCGAAAAGTTATACTAAAACGAAAATCGGATCACGAATCGCGATCAGAAAAATCGCGGATTTAATCTGAGAAAAAGAAAACGACGAACGAATTAATGAACGAACGTTTGTTATCCAGATCTAAACGATGAACATGTTCGTTTAAACAAACAAACGAGCGAACGCTCGCTATTTAACCTAAACCGAAAAAAACCGATCTAAAAAAACGAAAACTAAAAAAAATCGAAAAAACCGACGGAAAACCAATCGGTTTTCTAAA
>NC_041386.1:394638802-394645794 GCF_002162155.2 Triticum dicoccoides
GCGGCGGCGAACCTCGGTGGGGCGGCGGCTCCGGCGGGCGGCGGCGGCGGCGCTGGCGGCGGCGGGCGCGGGCGGCTGGTGCGGCTCGGGGCTGGGGCTAGGGTTCCTCCCCGGGGGGCTAGGCCGGCTTTTAAAGCCTGCCGGGCCAGAGTCCTATCCGGACACGGCCCGGTTAGGTCGGTTCCCTTTTTTTTAATATTCCGCTTGGAAGTAAAGTAAAAAGAAATACTAAACGGACTCCAAAAATCCCGAAATAAATTTTCCCGGGCTTCTAAAATCGAGCCCGACAAAGGGAACATTTATTTGGGCCCTAAATGCAATTTTGAAAAACGCACATTTTTCCTAAATTCAAATAAAACACCGAAAAACTCCAAAATAAAATCTTGTTTGATTTTATTATTAAATCCTCAATATTTATTTATTTTGGGAAAGTCATTTTATTCCCTCTCTCATATTTTTGTAATAGAAATAATTGATGATAAAATAAATAAAATCAAATGATCCTATTCTCAAAATTTGAGAAAACTCAAATATGAAAATAACGAAATCTCCAACTCTCTCCGTGGGTCATTGAGTTGCGTAGAATTTTCTAGGATCAACCAAAATCCAAAAATAAAATATGATATGCAATGATGATCTAACATATAACATTCCAAATTGAAAATTTGGGATGTTACAGGGGGTTCCAGTAAACTCCCGGTAGTCCAAAAAATACCTGAACCACTCCAGAACCATTCCGCTGTCTGAATACTATCATCCAATATATCAATCTTTACCTCTCGACCATTTTGAGACTCCTTGTCATGTCCGTGATCTCATCCGGTACTCCGAACAATCTTCGGTCACCAAAACACATAACTGATAATACAAATCGTCATCGAATGTTAAGCGTGCGGACCCTATAGGTTCGAGAACTATGTACACATAACCGAGACACCTCTCCGGTCAATAACCAACAACGGAACCTAGATGCTCATATTGGTTCCCACATATTCTACATAGATCTTTATTGGTCATATCGTAATGACAACATACGTTATTCCCTTTGTCATCGGTATGTTACTTGCTCGAGATTCGATCATCGGTATCTTCATACCTAGTTCAATCTCGTTACCGGCAAGTCTCTTTACTCGTTCCGTAATACATCATCCCGCAACTAACTCATTAGTCACATTGCTTGCAAGGCTTCTTATGATGTGCAATACCGAGAGGGCCTAGAGATACTTCTCTGATACTTGGAGTCACAAATACTAATCTCGATCAATGCCAACCCAACAAACACCTTCGGAGATACCTGTAGAGCGTCTTTATAATCACCCAGTTACATTGTGACCTTTGATAGCACACAAGGTATTCCTCCAGTATCCGGGAGTTGCATAATCTCATAGTCAAAGGAATATGTATTTGACATGAAGAAAGCAATAGCAATAAAACTGAATGATCAACATGCTAAGGTAATGGATGGGTCTTGTGCATCAAATCATTCTCCTGATGATGTCATGCCGTTCATCAAATGATAACACATGTCTATGGTTTGGAAACTTAATCATCATTGATTAACGAGCTAGTCTAGTAGAGGTTTACTAGGGACACAATGTTTTGTCTATGTATCCACACATGTATCAAGTTTCCGGGTAATACATTTCTAGTATGAATAATAAACATTTATCATGATATAATGAAATATAAAATAACAACTTTATTATTGCCTCTAGGGCATATTTCCTGTAGTCTCCCACTTGCACTAGAGTCACTAATCTAGTTCACATCGCCATGTGATTTAACACCAGTAGTTTACTTGTTTATGTGATTAACACCCGTAGTTCACATCTCCATGTGACCAACCATCAGAGGGTTTACTAGAGTCAATAATCTAGTTCACATCGCTATGTAATTAACACCCAAATAGTACTAAGGTGTGATCATGTTTTTCTTGTGAGAGAAGTTTTTGTCAACGGGTCTGCCACATTTAGATCCGTATGTATTTTGCAAATGTCTATGTCTGCAGTGCTCTACATGGAGCTACTCTAGCTAATTGCTCCCACGTTCAAAACGTATCTAGATTGAGACTTAGAGTCATCTAGATCAGTGTCAAAGCTTGCATCAATGTAACTCTTTACGACGAACTCTTTATCACCTCCATAACCGAGAAACATTTCCTTAGTCCTCTTAGGTAACTAAGGATAATTTTAACTGCTGTTCAGAGATCTACTCCTGGATCTCTATTGCACCCCCTTGCCAAACTCTTGGTAAGGTACACAATATGTCTGGTACACAACAGGGCATACTTGATAGAACCTATGGCTGAGGCATAGGGAATGACTTTCATTCTCTCTCTATCTTCTGCCGTGGTCAGGCTTCAGGTTTTACTCAACTTCACACCTTGCAACACAGGCAAGAACCCTTTCTTTGACGGATTCATTTTGAACTTCTTCAAAATCTTGTCAAGGTATGTGCTTTTGAAAGTCCTATTAAGCGTCTCAATCTATCTCAATAGATCTTGAGGCCCAAAATATAAGTAGCCTCACCGAGGTCTTTTATTGAAAAACTCCTATTCAAGTATCCTTTTATGCTATCCAGAAATTCCACATCATTTCCAATCAACAATATGTCCTCCACATATAATTTTAGAAATGCGACAGAGCTCCCACTCACTTTCTTGTAAATACAGGCTTCACCATAAGTCTGTATAAAACCATATGCTTTGATCACTACATCAAAGTGTATATTCCAACTCCGAGATGCTTGCACCAGTCCATAGATGGAACATTGGAGTTTGCACATTTTGTTAGCACCTTTAGGATCTACAAAACCTTATGGTTGCATCATATACAACTATTCTTTGAGATATCCATTAAGGAATGCAGTTTTGACATCCATTTGCCAGATTTCATAAAATGCGGCAATTGCTAACATGATTTGGACAGACTTAAGCATCGCTACGGGTGAAAAAGTCTCATCGTAGTCAACCCCTTGAACTTGTAGAAAAACATTTTTGCAACAAGTCTAGCTTTGTAGATAGTAACCCGACCATCAGCGTCCGTTTTCCTCTTGAAGATCCATTTTTCTCAATGGCTTGCCAATCATTGGGCAAGTCCACCAAAGTCCACACTTCGTTCTCATACATGGATCCTATCTCAGATTTCATGGTCTCAAGCCATTTATCAGAATCTGGGCTCATCATTGCTTGCTCATAGTTCGTAGGTTTGTCATGGTCTAGAAACATGACTTCCAGAACAGGATTACCATACCACTCTGGTGTGGAACGTGCTCTGGTTGACTTACGAGGTTCGGTAGTAATTTCATCTGAAGTTTTCATGATAATTATCATTCGATTCCTCGCTAGTTGGTGTAGGCATCACTTGAAATGATTTCTGTGATGAACTACTTTCCAATTTGAGAGAAGGTACAATTACCACATCAAGTTGTACTTTCCTCCCACTCACTTCTTTCAAGAGAAACTCCTTCTCTAAAAATGATCCATTCTTATTGCCTCCGAATCTGTGATAGAAGGTATACCTAATAGTTTCTTTTGGGTATCCTATGAAGATGCACTTCTCTGATTTGGGTACGAGCTTATCAAGCTAAAGCTTTTTCACATAAGTACCGCAACCCCAAACTTTAAGAAACAACAACCTAGGTTTCTTGCAAAACCATAGTTCATACGGTGTCGTCACAGATTTAGGTGGTGCCTTCTTTAACGTGAATGCAGTTGTCTCTAATGCATAACCCCAAAACAATAGTGGTAAATCAGTAAGAGACATCATAGATTGCACCATATCTAATAAAGTACGGTTACGACGTTCGAACACAACATTACGCTATGGTGTTCCAGGTGGTGTGAGTTGTGAAACTATTCCACATTTTTTAAATGAAGCCAAACTCGTGACTCAAATAGTCGCCTCCGTGATCAGATCATAGAAACTTTATTTTCTTGTTACGATGATTCTCCACTTCACTCTGAAATTCTTTGAACTTTTTGAAATGTTTCAGACTTGTGTTTCATTAAGTAGATATACCCATATCTGCTCAAATCATCTGTGAAGGTTAGAAAATAAAGATACCCGCCGCGAGCCTCAACACTCATCGGACCGCATACATCGGTATGTATTATTTCCAATAAGTCAGTGGCTCGCTCCATTGTTCCGGAGAACGGAGTCTTAGTCATCTTGCCCATGAGGCATGGTTTGCAAGCATCAAATGATTCATAATCAAGTGATTCCAAAAGTCCATTCGCATGGAGTTTCTTCATGCGCTTTACACCAATAGGACCTAAACGGAAGTTATGTTGCACTACCATTATCAACTTTGCATCTTTTGGCATCAATATTATGAATATGTGTATCACCACGATCGAGATTTAATAAACAATTTATATTAAGTGTATGACCATAGAAGGTTTTATTCATGTAAACAGAACAATTATTCTTTGACTTAAATGAATAACTGTATTGCAATAAACATGATTCAATCATATACATGCTCAATGCAAACACCAAATAACATTTATTTTAGGTTCGACACTAATCCCAAAGGTAAAAGGAGTGTGCGATGGTGATCTTATCAACCTTGGAATCATCTCCAACACACATCATCACCTTCCCCTTAACTAGTCTCTCTTCATTTTGCAACTCCTGTTTCGAGTTACTAATCTTAGCAACTGAACCGGTATCAAATACCCTGGGGTTACTATGAACACTAGTAAAGTACACATCAATAACATGTATATCAAATATACTTTTGTTCACTTTGCCATCCTTCTTATCCGCCAAGTATTTGGGGTAGTTCCGCTTCTAGTGACCATTCCCTTTGCAGTAGAAACACTCAGTTTCAGGCTTAGGTCTAGCTTTGGGATTCTTCATGGGAGTGGCAACTTGCTTTCCATTCTGCTTGAAGTTCCCTTTCTTTCCCTTGCCCTTTTACTTGAAACTAGTGGTCTTGTCAACCATCAACACTAGATGCTTTTTCTTGATTTCTACCTTCACCGATTTCAGCATCGCGAAGAGCTTGGGAATCGTTTCCATTATCCCTTGCATATTATAGTTCATCACGAAGTTCTAGTAACTAGATGATAGTGACTAGAGAACTCTATCAATCACTATCTTATCTGGAAGATTAATTCCCACTTGATTCAAGTGATTGTAGTACTCAAACATTCTAAGCACATGCTCACTAGCTGAGCTATTCTCCTCCATCTTCTAGGCAAAGTACTTGTCAGAGGTCCCATACCTCTTAACACAGGCATGAGTCTAAAATACCTAATTCATCTCTTGGAACATCTCATATGCTCCTTGGCATTCAAAGTATTTTTGAAGTCCCGGTTCTAAGCCGTAAAGTATGGCTCGCTAAACTATCAAGTAGTTATCATACCGAGCTTGTCAAACGTTCATAACGTTTGCATCAGCTCCAGCAAACAGGTCTGTCACCTAGCAGTGCATCAAGGACAAAAATTTTCTGTGCAGCAATGAGTATAATCCTTAGATCACGGACCCAGTCCGCATCATTGCTACTATCATCTTTCAACGTAGTTTTCTCTAGGAACGCATTAAAATTCAAGGGAACGGTAGCACGGGCCTTTGACATACAATGTAGATATGCAAAAACTATCAGGACTAAGTTCATGATAAATTTACGTTCAATCATATTACTGAGGAACTCCCACTTACATAGACATCCCTCGAGTCATCTAAATGATCACGTAATCCATATAAACTAAACCATGTCTGATCATCACATGAGATGGAGTAGTTTTCAGTGGTGAACATCTCTATGTTGATCATATCTACTATAGGATTCACGTCTGACCTTTCAGTCTCAGTGTTCCGAGGCCATGTCTGTACATGCTAGGCTCGTCAAGTTTAACCCGAGTATTTTGCACGTGCAAAACTGTCTTGCACATGTTGTATGCGAACGTAGAACTTATCCCACCCGATCATCACCTGTTGTCTCGGCACGATGAACTGTCACTATGGTGCATACTCAGGGAGAACACTTATACCTTGAAATTTAGTGAGGGATCATCTTATAATGCTACCGCCGTACTAAGAAAAATAAGATGCATAAAAGATAAACATCACATGCAATCAAAATATGTGACATGATATGGCCATCATCATCTTGTGCCTTCGATCTCCATCTCCAAAGCACCGTCATGATCTCCGTTGTCACCGGCTTGACACCTTGATCTCCACTGTAGCATCGTTGTCGTCTCGCCAACTATTGCTTCTACGACTATCTCTAACACATAATGATAAAGTAAAGCAATTACATGGCGATTGTATTTCATATAATAAAGCGACAACCATAAGGCTCCTGCCTGTTGCCGATAACTTTTACAAAACATGATCATCTCATACAATAACGTATATCACATAATGTCTTGACCATATCACATCACAACGTGCCCTGCAAAAACAAGTTAGACGTCCTCTACTTTGTTGTTGCAAGTTTTACGTGGCTACTATGGGAATCTAGTAAGAACCGTTCTTACCTATGCGTCAAAAGTCAAAACCACAACGATTTTTCATCAAGTGTGCTATTTTAACCTTCAACAAGGACCGGCCATAGTCAAATTCGATTCAACTACAGTTGGAGAAACAGACACCCGCCAGCCAACTTTATGCAAAACAAGTTGCATGTCTGTCGGTTGAACCGGTCTCATGAACGTGGTCATGTAAGGTTGGTCTGGGTCGCTTCATCCAACAATACTGCCGAATCAAAATAAGATTTTAGTGGAAAGCAGTATGACTATGATCACCCACAACTCATTGTGTTCTACTCGTGCATATCATCTACGCATAGACCTGGCTCGGATGCCACTATTGGGCAATGTAGCATGAAATTTCAAAAAAAATCCTATGATCATGCAAGATCTATGAAGGAGAAGCATCACAACGAGAGGGGGGGGGGAGTGTGTCCACGTACCCTCGTAGACCGAAAGCGGAAGCTTTAGGTTAACACGGTTGATGTAGTCGAACGTCTTCGTGATCCAA
>NC_041386.1:394646333-394716566 GCF_002162155.2 Triticum dicoccoides
CATATCATCTACGCATAGACCTGGCTCGGATGCCACTATTGGGCAATGTAGCATGAAATTTCAAAAAAAATCCTATGATCATGCAAGATCTATGAAGGAGAAGCATCACAACGAGAGGGGGGGGGGGAGTGTGTCCACGTACCCTCGTAGACCGAAAGCGGAAGCTTTAGGTTAACACGGTTGATGTAGTCGAACGTCTTCGTGATCCAACCAATCAAGTACCGAACGTATGGCACCTCCGAGTTTAGCACACGTTCAGCTCGATGACATCCCTCAAACTCTTGATCCAGCAAAGTGTCGAGCGAGAGTTTTGTTAGCACGACGGCGTGGTCATGGTGATGGTGATGTGATCCGCGCAGCGCTTCGCCTAAGAACTATGATAATATGACCGGAGGAGTAAATTGTGGAGGGGGGCACCGCACACGGCTAAGAAACAAATGTTATGGTTTGGGGTGCCCCCTGCCCCCATATATGGAGGAGAGGGAGGAGGCCGGCCAAGGGGAGTGTCATAGGGGGAACCGACTAGGACTCGTAGTCGAAGTCGGTCCCCTTCCTTTCTTTCGGAGGGGAAAAGGAGAAGGAGAGGAGAGGGGGAAGGAAAGGGGGGCTGCACCCCCTTCCCCTTGTCCAATTCAGAACCCATGGGGGGCACGCGCCTCCCCTTGTGGGCTTCCCTCTGTCTCCCCTATGGCCCATGTCGGCCCATTACTTCCCCGGGGATGTTCGGTAACCTCCCGGTACTCTGAAAAATACCTGAACCAATCCAGAACCATTGCCGTGTCCGAATACTATCGTCCAATATATCAATCTTTACCTCTCGACCATTTCGAGACTCCTCGTCATGTATGTGATCTCAGCCGGGACTCCGAACAATGTTCGGTCACCAAAAGACATAACTCATAATACAAATCATCATTGAACGTTAAGCGTGCGGACCCTACATGTTCGATAACTATGTAGACATGACCGAGACACCTCTCCGGTCAATAACCAACATCGGAACCTGGATGCTCATATTGGTTCCAACCTATTCTAAGAAGATCTTTATTGGTTGTACCGTAATGACAACATACGTTATTCCCTTTGTCATCAGTATGTAACTTGCTCGAGATTCGATCGTCGGTATGTTCATACCTAGTTCAATCTCGTTACCAGCAAGTCTCTTTACTTGTTCCGTAATACATCATCCTGCAACTAACTCGTTAGTCACATTGCTTGCAAGGCTTATTATAATGTGAATTACCGAGAAGGCCCAGAGATACCTCTCCGATACTTGGAGTGACAAATCCTAATATCGATCTATGCCAACCCAACAAACACCTTCGGAGATACCTGTAGAGCATCTTTATAATCACCCAGTTACGTTGTGACATTTGATAGCACACAAGGTATTCCTCCGGTATCCGGGAGTTGCATAATCTCATAGTCGAAGGAATATTTATTTGACATGAAGAAAGCAATAGCAATAAAACCAAGAGATCAACATGCTAAGCTAATGGATGGGTCTTGTCCATCACGTCATTCTCCTAATGATGTGATACCGTTCATCAAATGACAACACATGTCTATGGTTACGAAACTTAACCATCTTTGATTAACGTGCTAGTCTAGTACTAGGGACACAGTCTTTTGTCTATATATCCATTTAAACATTTGTCATGAATAATAATACAATTCTAGCATGAATAGTAAACATTTTACATGATATAAGGAAATATAAAATAACAACTTTATTATTGCCTCTAGGGCATATTTCCTTCAATCAATTCAAGCAGGGCTCTTTTTTATCCTCTTGTTAACTACGAGTTTTTCCCTTTTAGTAATTTAAGAGTATCTCCTATCTTCGAACCAATTCGATTAACCTGATCACGAACCTTTTTATCCAAATTTTCAATATGTTCTACTATGAGCATCTTCTTCTCAATATCATCTAGCCTTTGCATAACATGCTCAAGAGTTAAAATAGTTTCATTGATAATGATAGGTGGAGATCACACTAAATTTCCCATAGCATTAAAAGCATCCTTAGGGGGAAACTTCAAGAAATTCCCTCCAGTACTAGTATGAAGCACAAATACATACCAAGTAGTGATTCCCACATAAAAATTCCGAAGTAGAACGATAGTAGATTGTTTACGAGTTGATCTATTATGAGAATCGCAAATTCTATACCACGCATGTCTTAAATTTTCTCCTTCCCTTTGTTTAAAATCGGCAACTTCATTCTCAGGGGTGCATACAGCAAGGGAGGAACATGAGCCAAATGGGGGAGATGAAAACATGAGCCAAATGGCAAATAAAGTGGGCAAGCAAATAAAAATGCAAATGAAAAATATTTTTGTATTTTTCAAAAACTTTTTAGAAGTGGGGGAGATGAAAACATGAGCCAAATGGCAAATAAAGTAAATTCGAGGAGATGAGAGTTTATGCGTAGGTACTTGATAGATGTTGATGATGTCTCCCTGACAACGACGCCAGAAATTATTCCTAATTGCATGTATCTATGTTCATAATTACCCGAAGAGTAGGGGATGATGCAGCACAACAACAATAAGTATTTCCCTCGGTTATGAAACTAAGGTTATCAATCCGGTAGGAGAACTAATCAACACTATGTAAAACAACACCTACACACAAACAACAAATACTTGCAACCCGACGCGCGAAGGGGTTGTCAATCCCTCAACGATATTGAGATAGATTAAATTGTATGAGATTTGATAAATAGATCTAACTAAAACACAAAAGAAAATAAATAAAGAAAATGTGCAGCAAGGGATTTTTATGTTTAATATGATAGGAAATAGACCCGGGGGCCGTACTAGAGGCTTCTCTCAAGAAAATAGCATACGGTGGGTAGACAAATTACTGTTGGGCAATTGACAGAAAAGCAAATAATTATGACGATATCCAAGGCAATGATCATGTATATAGCCATCTCATCCAAGAGTAGTAGGCCGACTCCTGCCTGCATCTACTACTATTACTGCACACATCGACTGCTATCCAGCATGCATCTAGTGTATTAAGTTCATGGAAAAATGGAGTAATGCAATAAGAACGATGACATGATGTAGACAAGATTTATTCATGTCAGAATAAACCCCATCTTTTTACCCTTAATAGCAAAGATACATGTGTGGCATGTCTCTTTTTGTCACTAAGATCGAGCACCGCAAGATGGTACCCATGACAAAGCACTTCTTCCCATGGCAGGAAAAATCAATCTAGTTGGCCAAACCAAAGCAAAATTTTGGAGAAGAAATACAAAGCTATAACAATCATGCATAAAAGAGTTCAACAAAGACTCAAATAATATTCATCGATATAAATAATCATAAACTCACAATTCATCACATCCCAACAAACACATCGCAAAAAGTCATTAGATCAAATAGATCTCCAAGAACACGAGGAGAACATTGTATTGAAGATCAAAAAGAGAGAAGATGAAACGCCCCAAGACCGGAACTTCAGATGCCTTCCAAGGTTTCCTGGTTTCGTCGTGAGATTTGTTTGGTTCGTTGCATCATGTGCATTGCATCATGTCATCATGCCATCTTTTCTCAAAGCTAACTAAAACTCTCTAAATAAATTGCATGGATCTTCGGTCCATTTAAACCGAGGGAATTTACATGGTGATTCTCTTTATAACATATCCTCCCGTTATTACGGAGCTATATTTAAAATTCCATTATTTTGGAATCACCCGTCAACCCACTTGCATATTAAATCCCTTGGCCTTTTTTCATCTTCGAGTTTCGACTCTCTAGTCTTGCCAATAATTCTTTCACCATTTTCCGGAGCTCTAACAAAATCCCCACCATTTTTGGACCTATCGAATACCGACTTCCTTCTCACACTCATTTGAATTAAATTCAAATGAGTTGGAATTCAAACATCACACATGTGCTCTTTCCTATTTTCTTGGAACAAGATCATCCTTATGAGTCCAGGGAAATTAACCTCCCGCGCAAATTCTATCCCTAACACTTCCTTTATTCTCTTTTTCTTCGATAATTTTTTTTGTTTTGGGAGATAAAAGGAGAAGTTTTAGAGAGGAGTGAGAGAGAGCAGCAGACCCATTCTCCTTCTAAGGCCCAGCCGGCGCCCTCCACACTCGGCCTCCTGCGCCGGCCCACCTAGGCCATTTGCACCCTAGGCCCAGCGCCCTGCGCTAACCCTAGGCGCCCGAGCCAACCCCATCCCGATCGATCCTCTCCATCGCATCTTCCCTCGCGCCGCCAGAGGGATTGAGAGATCCCTTGATCTACCCTTCGCCGATACCTTCTCTCGCTCGCAGTTCCTCTCCTCCCTCTGCTTCGCGCCTCCCGAGGACGACTGGGATGTTCTTCCTCCCGCTGGAACTAGGAGCGACGCCGCCCTTGACCCGCCTCACCGTCACCA
The DNA here is from genome assembly GCF_002162155.2 of Triticum dicoccoides. Lineage (NCBI taxonomy): Eukaryota > Viridiplantae > Streptophyta > Magnoliopsida > Poales > Poaceae > Triticum > Triticum dicoccoides. Next base: position 394,650,741 of record NC_041386.1, read on the forward strand.
TGGCCGGAAGCCGCGCCTCTGTTGCTTCTTGTATTGCAGCCGCCGGCCTCTCCTCTCCTACACCATCCCCGACACCGGCAAGCCCACCACCGTGCCAAGACCAGCGCCTCCCCTATGTTAACTCCGCCTGCCAGGAGCCCGCGACCCATGCGCCTCCTCCATGGTCTTCCTCCTTGCCGCCATGGGCGCGAGGGTCGAGCTCGCCCGCCCTACCGCGTCGCCAGGGCCGCCGGGCACCGCAGCCTGCCGGCTTCTTCTCTGCTTGAGGATCTCCAGCAGCCACGCATGGCTACGCCTCCCATGGAGCTCCGCCGCTGGGGCTGCTCCTCGCCTGCGTTGCTGTCTTCCCTCGCGCTGCTGCTCCTCTGCTTGTCCTCTGCCGCCCGCAATGCGCGTGGCCGAGCTGCCCTGCCTTGTTCGACCACCGGAACCGTGCCAAATCATTGCCTCTTTGCATCTACGCTGTGTTGCCGTGGATGCATGCAATCGTGGAATCAATCCCAAGCGTCAAGTACCAGGACACTACGAAACCTGAATCGCCAGGGACGGACCCGTCAAGTACCCCTTCGGATTCATCAAGACCCTCATGTACAACTACACCCGATGATGTGACAAGTACCCCGACAATGTGTGCATCTACGCCGCCAAGACCGGACCGACAAGTACCCCAACATTGTGTGTGCCACTACCGTCACCCCGAAGACGTTGGAGTCATCAGGTACCTCTCCAAACGAACGTGAATGACTACCGTCGCTAGAACGGGACCAGAAAGTCCGAAGACCCCAAGTACCACGACACCGATGACATGAAAGTCTACGGAAAGTCATGCAATGATAAACATGTACCACTACCGTCGCCGAGATCACGAGAACTTCTTCTGCCGACCCTAGAGCGTGCGTGAATGACTACTACCACTACCGCCGTCGTGAGAACGGCTACTTCCTCTACTTTGCACCGAACGAATACTGACCCGCTTGCACGCTTCGAAGGTATAACCTCGAGATGACGCCCGTGAACGAATGCTTACGATGTTTGAGATTCTCCAGTTTGCACTGTGTCCGAATTGCCACTCGTTTCCTTGTCGCCAACTCGTGGGACACCCGGAATCCGGGAGTGCCCCACCATCTTTTGCACGCTTCCGCACACTTCTCCTTTGCATCGGTATCAAAATCAAGTTACCGGAACCGGAACGCTGTCGTGGCACCGTTTTCGTTATCGTTGCCGTGGCACCCCTTTCCTCTCCACCACAGTGACAAGTGCTTCATAATGCTCTTGTCAACTTTTAATAAAAATTGCATAATCTTGTTCATGTCATCCGCATCATGTTAACAACATCAAGAATGTTTAAAATTGTTGTTTGCATTAATTTGCAAAATGCATATGGGGATTTACCAGATTTGTTGTTTGCTATATCTGGCCCCAACTAAATTGTTTAGATAGATAATTCCTTTATGTTTCACCTCTTGACATGCTTAACAACATTTAATATTGTTGGGTACATAAACGAGATCGAACTAAATAATGGATTGTGGTGTTTTGTCAATATGCATCCCGTTGCATATTGAGCAACACTTAATTTGTAGGATTGTTTGTGCATTTTTGCCATGCCATGCTTCATTAAACCGGACATGCAGCATACTTGTTTGTGCATCATGCCATGTTATGTGATGGTTTTTTACTGTGTTGTTTGCTTCTTTCCGGGTTGTTTCCCTTGTTAGCTTCGGTTCCGTTCCGAAGTTGTGAGGATCTGTTCGACTTCTTCCATTTGTCTTCTTCATGGACTCATTCTTCCTCCTTGCGGGATTTCAAGCAAGATGACCATACCCTCGAAATCACTTCTATCTTTGCTTGCTAGTTGCTTGCTCTTTTGCTATGCCTATGCTGCGATACCTACCACTTGCTTATCATGCCTCCCATATTGTTGAACCAAGCCTCTAACCCACCTTGTCCTAGCAAACCATTGTTTGGATATGTTACCGCTTTGCTCAGCCCCTCTTATAGCGTTGTTAGTTGTAGGTGAATATTGAAGTTTGTTCCTTGTTGGAACATGGAGATGTTGTTCCTTGTTGGAACATGTTTACTTGTTGGGATATCACAATATCTCTTATTTAATTAATGCATCTATATACTTGGTAAAGGGTGGAAGGCTCGGCCTTATGCCTGGTGTTTTGTTCCACTCTTGCCGCCCTAGTTTCCGTCATACCAGTGTTATGTTCCTTGATTTTGCGTTCCTGACACGGTTGGGTTATAATGGGAACCCCTTGACAGTTCACTTTGAATAAAACTCCTCCAGCAAGGCCCAACCTTGGTTTTACCATTCGCCACCTAGCCTTTTCCCTTGGGTTAGGCCAGCCCAGGGGTCATCTTTATTTTAACCCCCCCGTCCAGTGCTTGTCTAAGTGTTGGTCCAAAACAGAGCCACTTGCGGCGCCACCTCGGGGAAACTTGAGGGCTGGTTTTAGCTGTACGTAGTGTTCATCCGGTGTTGCCCTGAGAACGAGATATGTGCAGCTCCCATCAGGATGTCGGCGCATCGGGCGGTCTTGCTGGAATTGTTTTACCATTGTCGAGGATGTCTTGTAACCGGGATTCCGAGTCTGATCGGGTCTACCCGCTAGAAGGAATATCCTTCATTGACCGTGAGAGCTTGTGATGGGCTAAGTTGGGACACCCCTGCAGGGTTATGAACTTTCGAAAGTCGTGCCCTTGGTTATGGGCAGATGGGAATTTGTTAATGTCCGGTTGTAGAAAACCTGAAGTTGACCTTAATTAAAATGCACCAACCGCGTGTGTTACCGTGATGGTCTCTTCTCGGCGGAGTCCGGGAAGTGAACACGGTGTTGGAGTTATGCTTGACGTAGGTTGTTTTAGGATCACTTCTTGATTATAGTTTCTCGACCGTGCTTTTGCCTTCTCTTCTTGCTCTCATTTGCGTATGTTAGCCACCAAATATGCTAGTCGCTTGCTGCAGCTCCACCTCATACCTTTTACCCTTCCTATAAGCTTAAATAGTCTTGATCGCGAGGGTGTAAGATTGCTGAGTCCCCGTGACTCACAGATACTTCCAAAACCAGTTTGCAGGTGCCGATGTTACCGAGCAGGTGACGCAACCAAGCTCAGGAGGAGATCGATGAAGATCTTGTCCTTTGTGTTGTTTCTTTCTAGTCGATCAGTAGTGGAGCCCAGTTGGGGTCGATCGGGGATCTGTGTAGCTTTTGGGGTAGTCTTCTTTTATTTTGGTTCCGTAGTTGGCCCTTGATTTTATCTGGATGATGTAATGCTTTATTCATGTAATTGTGTGAAGTGGCGATTGTAAGCCAACTATGTATCTCTGTCCCTTATGTATTACATGGGTTGTGTGAAGATTACCTCACTTGCGACATTGCTTTCAATGCGGTTATGCCTCCAAGTCGTGCTTCGACACGTGGGAGATATAGTCGCATCGAGGGCGTTACAGAAGAAGCCATCTAGCTACTACCTACGGACTTGTAGGTCTATGGTAAACTACTCACGCATCATCGGAGGGGCAACAAGGATGATGAAGAACCTCTCCGTGATCATTTCCCCCTTCGGTAGAGTGCCAGAAAAGGCCTCTAGATTGGATCTCGTGGTTCTGGAACTTGCGGCGGCTGGAAAAGTGTTTCATCGACTCCCCTATAGACTTTGGGACTGTAGAGTATTTATAGTGGTGGAGGTGACTCCAGAAGGTTCTCGTGGGCTCCACTACCCACTAGGGCATGCTTGGGACCTCTGGCGTGCCTTGGTGCTTAGTGGGCTCGACGGGCCTCCCCTCGTGCACTCCTTTGTCTCCTTAGGTGTCTTCTATCCAGAGAAAAATCTCCAAAAAGTTTCATGGCATTTGCACTTCATTTGATATTGATATTCTGCAAAGTAAAAAACAAGTAGAAAACAACAACTAGCACTGGGCACTATTGAGGGAGTCCTTGACTAGGGGGTCCTCATGGGCTGGACTGATGGGACATACCGTATCCGGACAGAAGCCTTCTTATGCCTTGAAGTGCACTTGAAGTCATGATGGATGATCTGATGTTTCCTTTGTATCACCGACTATCTGTAACCCAAGTGCCCTTCATGTCTATATAAACTAGGGGCTTGGTCCGTAGAGGGTGGAAGAATAATTGCCATCCTACTAGTTAGAGTTTAGTTCGTGTGATCTCATGGTATATCTACTCTGTAACCCTCCTGTACACAAGAAATATAATCAAGAAGGACGTAGTGTTTTACCTCTTAGAGAGGGCCCTAACCTGGGTAGACATCATGTCCTACGTCTAGTGTTCCCCATCGGTCCAAGGTCCACAGTTCTGGACCCCCTACCCGAGATCCGCCGGTTATGACACCAACATTGGTGCTTTCATTGAGAGTTCCGCTGTTGAATCGACGAAGGATCGATGGGTCACCTGATCATCGGAGACGGCGTCCGCACCGGAGATATCTTCGTCCCCAGGAAACTTTTCGCGTTCGACATCATTGTTTGGCACGCCGACGCGACCGACCACCTCAACTAAATCGACAATTTCACCCCTGGTCAGCAGATCAATTTTGCCAACTTCGAGTATGTCCTTGACGCGCGGGGTAATCTGATCTTCTCGGGTTTCTCAGCCTCTCCTGCAACAACCATGGCCTTCGAAGTATTGACCTGGGGGGCTATTCCTAATCCGATCTCTAGATCGGCCTTTACAATGCAACCAGGATCAAGCTCGGGAGCGTCTCCCATGTTTGAAGACCAGAAGTCAACCCTGTCAAACCGTCCCTCCCCGATGGGGATTCGGCCTTGAGCCTTGATGAGAAGTCAGTGTCCGAAGATAGGGACTCAACCCCCAACGAACTTGCCCTGCTCCACCTTGACGCAAGTGTGGCGCCCGACGACCAAGGTTTTGCCCTGACCGGACACGTGCCTTACCCCACCATTGCAATGAAGGTCAGCTCCAAGGAAACTTCAAGCGCCACTCCAGTTGGCTTCGCCTTGTTGAACGAGATGCTGGAGCGGATCCAGATGATGGCTATTACTGATGACTGATCCTCGGCTCATGCGCAATGGAACCTTGAGGCAGGCCATAGGGAATTTTACGTCTCTCGTGCAAGGTAAGGTCGATGTTCGGCTCGATCGCCGCTGAGGGTAAGGCCTCCGTGGCGGGGTCCATCCACCCGTCCGCGAAAGGCGCAACTGGCTCCGAATTGAGGGAGAGCTAAGTCATACTCATCGTGACCGTGTGGCGCACAAGGCAGATGCTCGAATCTGTCGAAGATCAAATCTCCACGGATATCGGCCGTGTAGTTTAAGCTTCCAAACATGACCTGGTGGCCAGGGGCGTAACTTTCAATCTGCTCCAGATGGCCAAGCGAATTGGCCCGCAGTGCAAAGTCGCCGAACATGAAGATCTGTCCGGGGAGAAAAGTCTCACCCTGGACTACATCGCTATCGATGATAGTAGGAGCCATCAAGCCTAATGGCGACGACACAGAGGAACTCTCAATGAAAGCACCAATGTCGGTGTCAAAACCGGCGGATCTCGGGTAGGGGGTCCCGAACTGTGCGTCTAGGCCGAATGGTAACAGGAGGCAGGGGACACAATGTTTTACCCAGGTTCAGGCCCTCTTGATGGAGGTAAAACCCTACGTCCTGCTTTATTAATATTGATGATATGGGCAGTACAAGAGTAGATCTACCACGAGATCAGAGAGGCTAAACCCTAGAAGCTAGCCTATGGTATGATTCTTGTTCGTCCTCTGGACTAAAACCCTCCGGTTTATATAAACACCGGAGAGGGCTAGGGTTACACAGAGTCGGTTACAATGGCAGGAGATCTAAAATCCGTATCGCCAAGCTTGCCTTCCACGCCAAGGAAAGTCCCATCCGGACACGGGGCGAAGTCTTCAATCTTGCATCTTCATAGTCCAAGAGTCTGGCCAAAGGTTATAGTCCGGCTATCAGGACACCCCCTAATCCAGGACTCCCTCAGTTACCATATCCATGCCCTTTGCCTTAGCCTTTTTCTTGGACCAACTCTTCTTGAACATAGTTGATTTCTGCACCATCAACACTTGATGCGTGCCTTTCTTAATATCCTGCTCTGCCACTTTGAGCATCCCATGCAATTCAGTGAGCTTCTTATCCATGCCATGCATATGATAGTTTGAGATGAACATCCCATAGCTGGGCGGAAGAGAACCTAGAACTGCATCAATAGCCAGCTCATCCAAGAGCGAGAAGCCCAACCGATCCAAATCTTGCACATATCCGATCATCTTGATCACATGCGGGCTTAGTGGATCACCTTCCTTCAACTTACAATCCATCAAGGATCGCCAGACATTGAACCTTTCGGTCCTAGCCTCCACCAGAGACATGCTCTTGAGACTCTCGATCATATCGAAAGCCCCAACGTCTTGGAAATGCTGCTGCAAATCGGGCTCCATACAAGCCAGCATGAGGCAGCTGATCTCGTTTGATGCATCAACAAGTTTCTGGTAGGCATTCTTCGTTGTGGTACTAGCATTATCAGCAGGTTCCTCTGGAAGCGGATCCTCTTGAACATGTTCCTTTTTATCATGCTTGAGAAAAATTCTCAAATTTCTATACCAGGTAGTAAAGTTTGTTCCATTCAGTTTATCCTTTATTAGAATTGATTTCAATGCAAAGTTGGGTTGAGCAGGTGGTGCCATTGATCTGCAACAGAAAAATATGCAATCACTAAGCAATGTGTTTATGTAGAGTAATTCTAGCCTTAAACAGAAATACTCCCACTGAAGTCAGCATCCCTCCGCAAACATTCAGTGATTCAGGATCCGACTAGCACATGCGGCTCGTGAGCTTTAGCATCACTGCTAGACAACATGCCTATCCGGTAAGAAACTCCTTTCTAATCGTATCTCTATACGACTCCTGTCGGTCGGGTAGGTATCTCATACCCCGACTCCCAAACTCTTTTGCCACAAGGCCCAAAACCGTTTTGATAGCCTTTTCAAGTTAACCTAATACAGTGCATGTCCGTGTCCGACACGAACCCTTCAGTTCAAGGACACCTAGCAGCACCCCAATTTTATGAGCCCACTACTAGACGTACTTGACGTGCGAAGGTGCAACATCGGGAATGGCAATTTACTTGATATTCTTGAGGGACCTTTCTACCATTCTAACATGCATAGAAACAAAGAAGCATAACAATCACAAGTAATACATATATTGTGAAATAGTATGGCTCCTTCATGGATGTTCTTCTAGGCCGGCTCCAACTCCAGTGACCATCTAGAAACTCCATCTTGTTTGTCACGCCGGGCCGCCAAGCCGCCAACCTGATCTCTATTATCCAAATACTACAACTAGTAATGAATTTTACATAGAGTCATAAGTCGACACGCAGGTCGTTATACAATAAAATGACAGCAGTTTGGTTCCTGCCGGCTGACAAACATGACACGCAAGCCATGTATACTTTACACACATGCATCACATACACATGAGCCGTACTATTCACATCAAACCCGGAAAATAGAGTTATGCATAGAATCACATTCTACCGGTTTTGAGTGATCGTGTACGAAATACAAGGCGCTACGCACACTTGCTACATTTTCGGGAATCACAGATCACATCTGAACTCCGATCACGCCGAATTTTCCAATCTGACCAATCTTATCGATCATCGTGAGCCCGATTCGGATTTATGTTTCACTGTTAACCCCGATGGCGGATACCGACCGGTAGGGGTAGGTTGTGTGATGACCTCATCGATTCCGATCATCAGAAAACAAAGCCACATCGATCCCCATGTGCAGTTGATCTCATCAACCGTGCACACAGCCGATCTTATCAACGACAACAGATCTCATCTATCGCCTCCACATATCTAATATGCATACAATCTGAATCCAAATCCTATAGCAGAGGCTCTGATACCACTGTTGGGTTCTACGGTAGGGTGCGTTGACTGCAAATTAAAATTTTCCTACCCGCAGAACAACCAAGAACATGCTACAGGAGATGGATCACAGTTTGTTACCACTAGACGCGCAGTGTCGTGCAGCGGAAGGAAAGTTGGAGCAGCGCGTCTGGGTGGATCGTCTCCTCCTCGTCTTATCTCCCTCGTATAGCCGGTAGTTGGTTACCACGTACAGGTTCGTCGGAGGGCGCAAGTGCACCGCCTCTAACGGTATCCGTGCGTGCAGGAGGAACATCGTGCGGCGGACTGCTAGGTCCGATCACACAACCGACAGCGAGTGGAGGTGTCTATTCACAACACATGCAAACCCTAGTGACAGCACCGAAGCGATCAACCATGTGAGTGTGCGGCACCTCCACTTTATATAGGCGTTTGTCGCAGGCTCAACACTTGGGCTTGATACGTCTCCAACGTATCTATAATTCTTGATTGCTCCATTCTATATTATCTACTGCTTTGGACATTATTGCACTTTATTATCCACTTTTATATTATTTTTGGGACTAACCTATTAACCGGAGGCCCAACCCAGAATTGTTGTTTTTTGCCTATTTTAGGGTTTCGAAGAAAAGGAATATCAAACAGAGTCCAAACGGAATGAAACCTTCGGGAACGTGATTTTCTCATCGAACATGATCTAGGAGACTTGGACCCTACGTCAAGAAACAAAGGAGGAGGCCACGAGGTAGGGGGCGCACCTACCCCCCCCCCCCCAAGCGCGCCCTCCACCCTTGTGGGGCCCCTGTTGCTCCACCGACGTACTCCTTCCTCCTATATATACCTACGTACCCCCAAAAGATCAGATACGGAGCCAAAACCCTAATTCCACCACCGCAACTTTCTATATCCACAAGATCCCATCTTGGGGCCTGTTCCGGAGCTCCGCCGGAGGGGGCATCCATCACGGAGGGCTTCTACATCATCACCATAGCCCCTCAGATGATGTGTGAGTAGTTTACCTCAGACCTACGGGCCCATAGTTATTAGCTAGATGGCTTCTTCTCTCTTTTTGGATCTCAATACAATGTTCTCCCCCTCTCTTGTGGAGATCTATTCGATGTAATTATCTTTTTGTGGTGTGTTTGTTGAGACCGATGAATTGTGGGCTTATGATCAAGTCTATGTATGAACAATATTTGAATCTTCTCTGAATTCTTTTATTTATGATTGGTTATCTTTGCAAGTCTCTTCGTATTATCAGTTTGGTTCGGCCTACTAGATTGATCTTTCTTGCAATGGGAGAAGTGCTTAGCTTTGGGTTCAATCTTGTGGTGTCCTTTCCTAGTGACAGTAGGCGCAGCAAGGCACGTATTTTATTGTTGCCATCGAGGATAACAAGATGGGGTTTTCATCATATTGCATGAGTTTATCCCTCTACATCATGTCATCTTGCTTAAGGCGTTACTCTGTTTTCATGAACTTAATACTCTAGATGCATGCTAGAGAGCGGTTGATGAGTGGAGTAATAGTAGTAGATGCAGGGAGGAGTCGGTCTACTTGTCTCGAATAGTAATTTGTTCACCCACCGTAGAATACTTATGCTCTTGAGAGAAGCCACTAGTGAAACCTATGGCCCCGGGGCCTATCTTCATCATATTAATCTTCCAATACTTAGTTATTTCCTTTGCTTTTTTCTTTGCCTTTTATTTTACTTTGCATCTTTATCATAAAAATACCAAAAATATTATCTTAACATATCTATCAGATCTCACTCTCGTAACTGGCCGTGTAGGGATTGACAACCCCTTACCGCGTTGGTTGCTAGGACTTATTTGCTTTGTGCAGGTACGAGGGACTCGCGCGTAGCCTCGTACTGGATTTATACCTTGGTTCTCAAAAACTGAGGGAAATACTTACGCTACTTGCTGCATCATCCCTTCCTCTTCGGGGAAAACCAAAGCGGTACTCAAGAGGTAGCAGGGCTTCACACGGACCCTAAAGCCCATAAGTCTACTCGGCCACAATCCGAATATAGCTCGGATCACATCCGATCAGTGTTCTCGGATCCGACCTCGTAGGTTCCTTCCCTTAAGCGCGCGACCCCTTAGGTTCAAGTCGGCGTCCTCGCAGTTCGGATCACCTCTGAACTGCACAGTTGATAGCCGCCTCTAGCAAGGCATGCCGAACACCAAACAGACTATGAAGCTGGTTAGGCAAAACTGTACATCATACTTCCATTCCTTTTGCCACACGATATATGTTGTCGGGCTCAAGGCGAGTCTGTCATCCTTGTGCTAGCCCGACCTCTTTCTCGTTCCAGTGATGCCGACCACAAACCGAATTATCTCATAATCCTTGTCACATGGCCATGCTTATCCTGGTCGGATCACACGAGGGGCCCAGAGTATATCTCTCCTGATCAGAGGGGCAAATCCCATCTTGCTCGACCACGTCTCGCAACATGGTTCTGGACAAACCCGAAAGCTACCTTTATAACTACCCAGTTACGGAGTAGCGTCTGGTGGGCCCAAAGCAAGTTTGTCACCATCCCGAGTACATGCGTCAGCTCAGGTCTTAGGACATAGAACATATGTTGTACTCGAGACTCACTGATGACATATCGTTGCGTCTCATAGTTGGGTCTGTCCAACTTGGACCTTATCTCGACTCGGATCTGACTACGTCGAATTCGACCAGATTCTTCCAAGTCCATATTATCCGGTTAGCATCCAATGCTCCATGGCTAGTGATACCAAGCCATCGACCGTGTCATATGCTATTCTAGTTGGTTGCGCGTCCACACAGCCCTTTCGACTAGGGACCTTTTAGGACAGTCATCATACAATGCATAGTCCCACAAACAAGTCACGTACTTGCTGATACACATCATTGATAATGTCCGTGGACTATCTTTATTCATAAACACATAGGAAATATCATCATACATGATTGCCTCTAGGACATATCTCCAACACTTTGGGATGAGCGGACACGGGGATGGACGCCGGGGTGTGGATCCGGTCCCCGGAGATGGATCTGGAAAGAACTGGAGGTGGTGCGACGAACTAAGGAGGTGACGCCTCATCTCCTGCAGCAAAATGGCGGCGGGGCCGAGAAGTCAGCAGCATCATGACACGGGGAAAAGAAAGGGGCCAGAGGCAGCACAAGGAGCTCACCAACAAGCTGTGAGGACGGCGTAGAGGCGACCCGAGGTCGCAGGTGAAAGGGCGCCGCGTCTCCTCCCATGGACAGACGGCCATGGTTGCTCTTCTATCCAGAATGAGAGAGAGAGAGAGATGAGTCTGAGGGGAGAGAGAGAAATGAGAACGGAAGGAAAGGAAGACGGCAGAGGCAGGGCGTTCATCTACTGGTGGTGGCACCTGCTCGGAGCAGATACTGGAATTGATGCTGCTTGCGGGGGTGCTCGGGGAAAGGGCTTCAGGACGAGCGTGCTGCGGGAGGAGGAGGCTGGTAACAATGTCGAGCGCGGGAGGCCGGTGCTAGGTTGCTGCGGGAGCTCCTGGGTAGGGGCTTGAACGGATGCCAGCAGGGGATCGAGCGAGGCGCAGCTGGTAGGGGAAGGAGGAGGCTGCCTCTTGGTGGTTGGCTGGGCGAGGGGATCGAGGAAGATCGGACGAGAGGATCTGATGGAGAAGGTGCCGGCGCTAGGGTAGGATCCCTAGAAATTAGGTGGTTTGTCTAGATTAGGTTACGGGGTCTATATATATAGTGAAATGATTGGAATTTTGGGACATCCGATCTAAATTGGACGGACATAAAGAATAGACTAGGGGAGTCCAATAAAGAACAGATGATGTTTTAGAGATGTTTTCGGATGATCCGGACCGAACGGTCACGACCGTGCTGTTCGGGTCCGTGGAAGTTTCGGACGTGCACGCGAGGGGTATTATGCACTATGCATAGAGGCTCAAATGGTCAGACAACAAAAGAATGGTTAGTCTCAAAAGGGACAACGAAGGCAACAGGGAAAAGTGGGAACTATGAAAGGATGCGATTTTTATGAAAACATGTGATGATGCGATGATGAATGCAACAAACAAATAAAACACACGACATCGACAAAATAATTGGAAGGCATCTGGAGCGTCGGTCTCGGGTCGTCACAACGTCCTAGGACTTTGCCTTCTATTCCTCCGGGTCGGTCTCTCGGAGCTCGAGGAGGGAGAGGCGTCCTTCCTCAGCTCTTGCCCACTTGGTTGCCATGTTGAACATCTCCAGAGCCGTGCACAGGTCCTCATGTATGGCGCGCTCGTCCTTCATCTTGACGTCGCGGACTCCATTAGTGAATGCGGAGATGATGGCCTCGTCTGACACCATGGGGATCTTCAGACGAACACTGTTGAAGCGCGGGATGTACTTCTGCCGGGTCGCCCCTAGCTACTGCTTGATGGGCTGCAGGTCACCCGCGGCAGGCAGCGATCACGAGTGCCTTGGAAGTTGGTGACGAAATGTCGCGCATCTCGCTCCAGGAGGAGATCGACCCCACGGGCAGGTTCAGGAGCCAAGTTTGTTCCCCATCCTTGAGGGCCATGGGAAACCAGTTCACCATAACCTTATCATCACCGTTGGCTGCCTCAATGCTCAGCTCGTAGAGCTGCAAGAACTCGACGGGGTCTGGGCTGCCGTTGTAGCATGGAGGCAGGTCATGCTTGAACTTCCCTAGCGAGACGAAGCTGTGTAGCTCTGGGGTGAAGGCGCGGCAGCCCGCTGTGGTCACGGGCGCTCGTCGTGGGGGTGGAGCTTGATCTTGGGGATCGCGCGCCATCACTACAGGTGGCGGCCGGTCCTGATGTGGCAGTGTTGGGAGCGCACGAGCCCCTGCTTCCAGCCGCTGGACCACCTAGCAGCTTTTTTCTTCCCACGGGGGCGCCCTGCACGGTGTGTCATGCCTCGGGGCCTTGCGCCTTGGCTCGATGATGGCATCTTGACGGATAGGTGGAGGAGGAGCTCCGTGGGCTACGTCACCCGCAGCATGCTGCTGGCGAGGCAGCGGGAGAGACGGTGGAGGAGAGCCCTCGGCGGGCTGACGAGCTCGGCGATGCGGTCCAGCCAATTTTCATAGAGGTCATCGATGGGGCGATAGTGCAGGAGCTCATGCACCATGAGCAACGCGTGCCTGTGTGTTCGCTGGGCCGTGACGAGCGTGAGACGACGAACCGGCCGTGGTCAGCGACAGGGTGGCGGTTCGCCCATCACGCCACACCAAGGGGTGCAGCGACGAAGCGTGCTGCTTGTGCCCCACCGGGCCGGTGGCGGGGCTGGCGGCGGGCGACGGGGAATGACGGGGAGGCCCACCAGCGGGCACCATATGGGTGACACGAGTGGCGAGTGCAGCCCGACGCTTAGCACGGGCTCAACAGGCATCAGCAATGTTAGCGATGGAGCGGTGGTGAATCGGTCGGCAGAATAGAGGCTTTGACGCACCCCTACCTGGCGTGCCAAATGTCGGGTTCAGGGTTCTGTAGACCCTTGAGTGGTTCGAACACTTGGGTGCGGGCAAAGAAATCGTCCTCCCCAACCCGCCTGCTCGCTGATCCCACGGCCTAGCTCGACAAACCCAATGGACAAGAGACACAACAGTTTAGCCAGGTCCGGGCCACCTTGTGGTGTAAAACCCTACTCCTCCTTTGTGGTGGATTGGCCTCGAGGGGCTGTGGATGAACTAGTAGAATGGTCTAATAACCTTAGGAGGTGAGGTGTTCTTGTGCTCGATGAGCTGGTGAGTTGGTCGGGGCGGAGTGGATTTCCCCCCTTTATGGTGGTGGCTAGGTCCTATTTATAGTGGCCTTGGTCCTCTTCCCAAATGTAAGGCAGGAAGGGATCTCTCAACGGCCAAATTCAAAGGGAGACAACTAGTACAAGTTATCCTGATAGAAGTAGTCTTCGCGTGCAAAAGCTCCTGGTTGTGATGTCGTAGTGGGCTCCGTGATGACCTTCGTCCTGCCGTCCTGGCGGTCTTGGTCTTGTTGCACCGAAATGGAAACCTTTAGCTGATACCTTAGGACTCCACGCCTGCGCTTGCCTCGTTAGCACCAAATAGGAAACTGGTACACTGCGCCCACTGGCACCCGCCTAGCCTTAGTCGTCACGGCTCAGTCATACGAACCTCTCGAGGTGCACCTTGCATTGATATCTCCGCTCCTCGGGGGCCAGCCTAGGGAGGCCACCCCCAGGGAGGTCTTGGTGTCATTCGCCTCATTAGGCTTGGCCCCTTGCGAGGGTCTTGAGTTTTCAATTCTAAGGCTGGGCTGTACCAAGCCATTGACAGAGCCAAGCCATGGGCCGCAGGCAGGCAAGTCTGGGTGCCCCCATTCCCAGAATGCCAGCAGAAACATTTTTCTAGGATTCACTGTGTAGGATGTACATATGAATGGAAATGATTGGGCCTGTATAATTGTCTCTAATGCGTCGGCTGGTCGTACATGAGCTCATTTTGCCCTTCGTGTGTGACCGTAGGGCCTATCCCAACAGTTTCTAGGTCGTGCGGGAAGGACCCTCCTATCGCGCACCGACTAGGCGAGGGTTGAAAACACCATCGCGGAAAGGGGGTAAAAACTGTTTGTATAGGATGTCTTTGCACTAGTGACCTTTCTCTATAATTCCCTTCAATAAGCTGTTTTCTTGCTCAAGTGTAACTTGGCTAAGAGAATCATTACTGGAATCATGAGAACTACTAGAAGCAAAAAATATTGGATTTAGCATGGTTATTGTTACTTCTAGAAGAAGAATCTTTCTTGCTCTTGTTACTAGATTTTACTTGTGGCATATAAGTAGACAAGAGGAGACGTTTGGCAATGTAAGAAGAACTCTTCTATCGAATATCATCATTGATAGCTTTTCGTAACTCATGCTCTTGCTCTAAATTTAGCTACTCGAAGAATGGCTTCTCATGAGTTCTTAGGAGCTCTCTATGATCCTCTTGAGTTGTTTCATGAGATAACTTAAGCGTGTTTAATTCTTTAGTTAGACACTCATCAATTTCCTTCTTGTTATTGTCACGCGTTTCATCTTGATTAGCATGATCGCTAGCAAGTTCATTATGGTTCACACCACTAATTTTGTTAACAAGTAAATCATCATCACCTAGCAAATCATCTTCATCACTATCGAAATCAAGATACTCATGGTGTGATACCTTGGGGACTTTGGCCATGAAGCATCTTCCAATTCCTTCATTTGGTGAATCAAATATGTTGTGGGAGTTGGATGACACTAGTGCAAGACCGGCAACACCTTCATCTTTGGTATAGTTAGAGTCGGAGTGATAGCTTCTCTCGGAGTAGTTGTCAGAGTCAGAACCGGAAACCCATTCACCAACGTGAGCTTGATGTCTTCGTCTTGTGTAGCTTTTTGATGACTTTTCCTTCCTTTCTGAATCCTTGATTCTACGAGAGGGTCTTCATTCATAATGATCATCTTTACTCCTTCTCTCTCTTGGAGGTGATTCATCTCTTCTACTCCTCCTTTTTGGCGAGTCTTCTCTTTTATTGTAGGGAGCCGTACAATCATTTGAGTAGTGTCCGGGTCTTCCACAATTGTAGCAATTATGATCATGACTAGAATATCTTTTGTCATTGTAGGACCTTGACATGGAGCTTCTCTCTTTGCTTCTACTCTTGTAGAACTTGTTGAAGTTCTTCACCGTTAAGCTCACTTCTTCATTGGAGACTAGCTTGTCTCTTTATGTTGTAGGAGCATCACTTGAAGCTTTGTAAGCACCACTTGACTTGTTGTGAAGCTCTTCCTTATCCTTGAGTGACATATCATGAGTAACAATTCTACCAATGACTTCTGTGGGCTTGAGATCTTTGTAATTGGGAAGCATTTGGATCAATGTGCACGCGGTATAATACTTTCCATCCAAAGCTCTAAGCATCTTCTTGATGATGAGTTTGTTGGTTATCCATTCATTTCCTAAGCCGGCAATCTCATTTGTGATGAGACCAAGCCTAGAGTACATTTCGGTGACTCCTTCACCATCCTTCATCTTGAACTTGTCAAGTTGACTTTGAAGCACATCCAACTTGGATTCCTTCACGGACTCAGTACCTTCATGCATATCAACCAAAGTATCCCAAATTTCCTTTGCATTCTCAAGGCGGCTGATTTTGTTGAATTCTCCGAGGCATAATCCATTGAGGAGAATATCACAAGCTTGAGCATCGTATTACAACATCTTCAATTATTGTGCGGTTGCTTCAAAATCTGGTTCTCTACAATCCTCAAATAATTCACCTTGCAAGCCAACACACAGAACAACCCAAACGACGGGGTTATGACCAAGAATATGCATTTTCATCTTATGCTTCTGATTGCTTGTATCTATATTGGTAATTCCCCGAAGAGGAGGGGATGATACAACAATCAACAGTAAGTATTTCGCTCAGTTTTGAAACAAAGTTTATCAATCCAGTAGAAGAACTAAGCAACACTATGTAAAATAGCACCTGCACACAAACCAGAAATACTTGCAACCCAACGCGCAAAGGGGTTGTAAATCCCTCAACGGTATTGAGATAGATTAAATTGTATGAGATTTGATAAATAGATCAAACTAGAACACAAAAAAAACAAAGAGTGTAGCAAGGTATTTAAAGGTTTAATATGATAGGAAATAGACCTGGGGGGCTTACTAAATAGCATACGGTGGGTAAACAAATTACAGTTGGGAATTGACAAAAAAGCAAATAATTATGATGATATCCAAGGCAATGATCATGTATATAGGCATCATGTCCAAGAGTAGTAAACCGACTCCTACATGCATCTACTATACTCCACACATCGACCGCAATCCAGCATGCATCTAGTGTATTAAGTTCATAGAAAACAGAGTAATGTAATAAGAATGATGACATGATCTAGACAAGATTTATTCATGTAGGAATAAACCCATCTTGTTACCCTTAATAACAACGATCCAAGCGTGTCATGTCTCATTCTGTTACTAAGATTGAGCACCACAAGATCGAACCCATCACATAGCACCTCTTCCCATGGCAAGAAAAATCAATCTAGTTGGACAAACCAAACCAACACTATGGAGAAGAAATACGAAGCTATAACAATCATGCAGAAAAGAGTTCAGCAAAGACTCATATAATATTCATGGATATAAATAATCATAATCTCACTATTCATAGGATCCCAACAAACACATGGCAAAAAGTCATTAGATCAAATAGATCTCCAAGAACATCGAGGATAACATTGTATTGAAGATCAAAAAGAGAGAAGAAGCGATCTAGCCACTACCTACGGACCCGTAGGTCTGTGGTAAACTACTCACGCATCACCGGAGGGGCAACAAGGATGATGAAGAACCCCTCTGTGATCGTTGCCCCCTCCGGCAGAGTGCTAAAAAGGCCTCTAGATTGGATCTCGTGGTTCTGGAACTTGTGGGTCCTGGAAAAGTGTTTCGTTGACTCCCCTAGGGATTTTAGAGTATTTATATAAGTGGAGGTGACTCCAGAAGGTTCCCGTGGGCTCCACTACACAACAGGAGGCGCCTAGTGCCTCTAGCGCGCCCTGGTGCGTAGTGGGCCCCACAGGCCTCCTCTCGTGCGGTCCTTTAGCTACCTGGGTGTCTTCTATCTAGAAAAAACTCCAAAAAGTGTTGTGGCATTTGGACTTTGTTTGGTATTGATAATCTGCAAAGTAAAAAACAAGCAAAAAAACATCAACTAGCATTGGGCACTATGTCAGTAGGTTAGTCCCAAAAAACAATATGAAGTTGCTAGTAAATGAGTATAAAACTACCAAGATTCATACTTTAATAGCATGGAACAATAAAAAATTATAGATACAGTGGAGACGTATCAGCAACCCCAAGCTTAATTCCTGCTCGTCCTAGAGTAGGTAAATGATAAAAACAATTTTTTTGATGTGAAATGTTACCCATCATATTCATCACATATTCTTTTCTTTGTAGCATGGACATTTGGAATTTAGATGATTCAAAGAAATAGTCTATAATTTGACATTAAGACCTCAATACTCAAGCATATCAACAAGCAATCGCGTCTTTCAAAATATCAACACTAAAGAAAGCTATGCCCAGCCCATTATGCTAAGTAATTGATCCATTCATGAAACACACTCAAATATTAGCTACATTCAATGCACAAGTATGACAATAGTGTTCCCTAGTTGGTGCTTTATAAGAGAAGATGGGGACTCACCAAAAATAAAAATTGCATAAAAGGAAATAGATAGGCCCTTCGCAGAGGGAAGCAGAGATTTGTAGAGGTGCCAGAGCTCAAAGCTTAAATTGAGAGATAAAATTGTTTTGAGATGCATGTTTTTCCTATCAACGAAAACAACCGAGAATTCCGAATATCTTCCATGCTAGGTAAATCATAGGCAGTTCCGAAAAATAAAATAAAGGTTATTCCTTTTTCCACCATTCTATCACAGTCCATGGCTAGTTGTATCCACGGGTGCCTTCCATACCAAATCTTTCCAAGGAAATTATTATTGGACAACTTAAAGTTTTTTTTTCATTTCGGGACTGGGCATCCCTATTACCGGCCACATTCTCGTGCAATGACAAGTGAATAAACACTCATATTGAGAATAACATACCTAGCATGGAAAATATCGGCCACCCCCTGTTGCTTCATGAGCGATAGGGGCACACAAAAAGGAAATTCATTTTGAGAATTAGAGTTGGCACATACAAATTTACTTGGAACAACACGAAAATACCGCATATAGATAGATATGGTGGACTCATTTTTCACAACTTGGTTTAGGATTTTGTATGCAGAAGCAGTATTCACGCTTCTTACAAGGAAAGGCTAGCAAATATTTTGAGAAGCAACCAACCAAGAAAAGAAAATGATCATAAAAGAGCATTAAACATAACTAACACCAAATAATGCACCACAAGTAGGATGTAACTTCATTGAATAACTATTGACTTTCATGCTTGCATAGGGAATCACACACTTTAACACCAATATTCTTAATAAAGCATAATTACTCACAAACATGACTCACATATTACTATCTCCAAATCCCAAAACTATTGCAAGGAATCATGTTTTAATATCCAATGATCTTCATTATAGTTTTTATTATCCCTCTTTAATGTATATCACTTTGGAACTAAGTTCACGTATTACCATTGCCTATAACAAGCTCTCAAAAAAAATTAAGGGAAGAATGAGAGCATAAATATTTCTTCAAAATTTTCATCTCTCAGATTAATATAAGTGAAGCATGAGAGGATATTTCTTCAAAAAAAATCTGACTCTCAAAATAATTTAAGTGAAGCATGAGAGTATATTTCTTCAAAATTAAAGCACCACCATGCTTAAAAAGATATAAGTGAAGTACTAGAGCAATTCCGTTGCTGAAAAAATTCAAGTGAAGCACATAGAGCAATTCTAACAAATCATAGCATCATTATGGCTCTCTCAAATAGGTGTGTCCAGCAAGGAAGGTTGTGCCAAACTAAATAGCAAAACAAGCAAAGACTCATATAATACAAGACGCTCCAAGCAAAACTCACGATATGTGAGGAATAAAAATATAGCTCCAAGTAAAATGACCGATGGTCGTTAGAAGAAAGAGGGGATGCCTTCTGGGGCATCCCCAAGCTTAGTCGCTTGGTTATCCTTGAATATTACCTTGGGGTGACATGGGTAACCCCAATCTTAAGCTATTTTCACTCCTTATTCCTTCATCCATCGTGATCTCACCCAAAACTTGAAAACTTCAATCACACAAAACTTAACAAAACCTTCGTGAGATCCGTTAGTATAATAAAGCAAATCACCTCTTTATGTGTCGTTGCAAACCCATTCACACTTTATCATTGCACTATACTTACTGTATTCTAACTTTACCATGGCTTATACCCCCGATACAATCCATAGATTCATCAAAATACGCACACAATGCAACGAAAACAGAATCTGTCAAAACCAAAACAAGCTATAGTAATTTGGACATTGACCATACTTCTATAACTCCAAAAATTCTGAAAAATAAGGAGAATGTAGGCAATTTCTATATCAATCATTTGTAAAATACTTAGAGAAAAAACACGTTTCTGTGAATTTTCAATATTCCAGAACTTTGCGTAAAAGTTTCTGTTTTTGAACAGGATCAAATCAACTATCACCCAAATCACCCCAAAGGCTTTACTTGGCACAAACACTAACTAAAACACAAAACACACAATCATAATAGAAGTATAATTCCATATTTATTGAAGAACAGAAAGAAAAAGAAAAATCTCGAAGATAACTATTGGGTTACCTGCCAACAAGCGCTATTGCTTTACGCCCCTAGCAAGGCATACTGCAAAGATTCAAGTATTGTCATCTTTGGTTTCCGACTCCTCAATCACACAACCATAATTTCTAGGAGTTCTAGCATATATTTTTTTAATAATCAAACTCCTAGGAAAAAAATCAAGAGACATATTTATCATAAATGGGTTCTTTTATCAAGCCTACGAAACTATGTGTCGGTGTACTAGAATAGGGGTACCCTAGTACCCAGAACTTGTGCACGGGCAGTTGCAGCACCCCGCGGCAAGGCTTGCTGGGCGAACGCCAAGATCCTCCTGGTTCCCTTGGAGCCATTCAAGAACAAAGTATTTAAGCTCAGGAGACAAGGCCCCGGCAAGAGGAGCTTGCCGGGAAGGCCAACCAAGGCACTCCAAGGAACTTGCCGCGACGCGCCACGCGCTCCGGCAAGGCAACAAGGCCCCGGCAAGAGGAGCTTGCCGGGAAGGCCAACCAAGGCACCTCGAGGCCCGGTGAACGACAAGCTTCCAGACCCGACAAGATAACAGCAGCGGCAAGGCGCTTGTCGCGGAAGGCGGCCACTCTGTGCCCCACGCTCCAGCGCATCCACCAACGTGTCGCTCTGGGGGCCTCTCCTGGCGCACGTGGCGGGAGGCTGTGCAGCCAGCGGTGCGCAGTGGCATGCGAAGCTGACAAGATCGCCATCGTGGCGAACGGTGGCGCCCCTAACGGTCCTTTTCTGCACTGTTTGGGCGACTCAGACGGGCATTTAATGCCCTTGTCCCCTACCGTCAGGGTTAGGTAGGGTGCACTATACAAGTAACTGTACCAACCACCTCACTTTTTACATTTGTACCCTTCTCTGCGTTGCCACCTGTCGGTGACCCCTTGAGCATATAAAAGGAGGCCCATGCGCAATTTAGAAGAGGTTCGAGTCATTCGTAAGCCAGAAAACGCTCTCTCTTTGGAGCAAGAACACAAGATAATCAGACAAGCAGCAGTAGGAGTGTTATCTCTCCGGAGAGCTCCGAAGCTGGGTAAACCGCTCGTGTGCTTCGCCTCGATCTGCTCTTCGTGCGATCTCCGCCTCCCGCCGAACCGAAAGGGGCTCGGTCCGCCGGCCCCATAGGTGTTCGTGGATTCAGTTTCCCCGACATCTTTGGCGCACCAGGTAGGGGTCGTCGAGATTGTGTGAACCTGATCCGGCGTTCACACGAGCTAGATCTTCATTCTCTTCATCAACATGCCACCGAAGAAGAAGACTTCGGCGGCTGCCGCTCCGTCCATGTCACTTCCGCCACCGTTGGAGCAAATGGGAGGTGGAATGGACGCCGGCGGAAGAATGGACGTCGACGAGGAAGCTTATGATGCTGCCAGGTCCAAGGACAAGGCTGCACAAACCTCGGCGACTGTACATGTTCCACGCCGCTCTCAGGAGGCGCAAGACCAACAGCGTCATGGCACTTGCAGTGCCATACGCATGATAGGCCAAGACCAAGCTGGTGGATCTTGGGGCGCTCAAGACCAGCGTGCATGCCAGCGTGCTGGCACGAGCGGGGCACGGTCGCCTGGACGGGATACTGCTCCTTCTAACATAGCTAGAAGTCCAAGCATGTCCCGCTCCTCGCGCCGTCCGCCACCGCCACCCACCACTCCAGCAGAAGCTTTGGCGCTAGCTCAACTGCTCCTAGATTACCCTCCGACGTTGGACAAGATCGACGAATGGAGGGCCACCATTCAGAGTTTCATCGGCTATGCCAACGGCGACACTCCACGGCGACCGAGCGCGTCGCCGCCGCGGCAGGGTTGCCGGGCGCGAGCCGGTGGCGACGAAACGGGTGGAGGTGCAACTACCATGTAATCACCACCTCGAAGGCCAAGATCGCCGACTCGCCGGATCCACCTCGACAGCGACTCCACCGCATTGTCGGATCCACGAGCTCATCGCGATCAGCGCCAAGTTCTTCATGATCGACAACAAGAAGACGCTCAAACTCGCATCGAGCGCCAAGAGAAGCGCGACGTCAATCCGACAAGCGCGCTGGGCCCTCTGTTGACATGCACGCGCCAGGGGAACCAGGCAATCTGCCGTATGCGGTAGGTTGCCCTGCGTTCACTCGTGAGCTGCGGCAAGTCCAGTGGCCCAGCACGAAGAACTTCAAGCCAGATGTACCGGAGAAGTACGACGGCAAGACGCATCCGTCGGAGATCCTCAGCATCTACACCATTGCGGTGCAGGCTGTCGGGGGACGGGATGACAAGATCCCTGCCAACTACTTCCCGCTGGTACTTAAGCCCAACGCCAGATCCTGGCTCATGCACTTGCCGGACAACTCCATATCCTGTTGGGCTGATCTGTGCCATCAGTTTGTCGGCGCCTTCACAGGCAGACACAAGCCTCATGTCCAGGAGAGTGATCTTCATCTGCTCGCCCAGAAGGAAGGAGAGCCCCTGCGCAAGTACATTCAGAGATTCAGCAGTGTGCAGCACAACATCCCAGACGTCCACCCTGCCGCAGTGATCAGCGCGTTCCATCAGAACGTGCGAAACCGCAGGATGCGGGAGGAAATGGCGATGTGCAAGATCTGGGACGTCAGTGAGTTATATGCACTGGCCGACAAGTGTGCACGTGCTGAGGAAGGGAGGAGACTCCCCGGAGAGAATGTAGGAGCGGGAGGATCTGACAGTGAAGATGCTGCCCCGGCAAGGAAAAACCGGCGGCGGAACAACAAGAGGAGGAAAGGCAAAGAGGTGCTAGTTGTTGAGCAGTCCGGCAACGGTGGTGGCGCCAAGAAAGCCAAAGCTGGTGACTCCGGCAAGGAGGTTGCCGCGGAGGTGGCGGTCGCCAACAAGCAGGACGGCACCAACAAGCAGTATTGCAAGATCCATCGCACCAAGGGCCATGATCTCCAGAGCTGCAAGAAAGTCGAGCAGCTTGTTGAGCAACAGAAAGCTGAATACGAGCGGCGCGACAAGGAGAAGGCACAGGAAGGTGCTGGGGGATCCGGCAAGAAACGTCCCGGCCGAGGAGGACACTGCGGCAAGGCCAAGCAGCGGCAAGGAGACAGACCTCCTCGCGGCCGCGACAAGGATGAAGATGACGACGACGATGAAGACATGGATGATGAGGAGACTGATGAGCAGGAGTTCCAGAAAGCCATAGAGGTCCTGTGCGTTGACTGTGGTGCTTCTCTGCATACCTCGCACCGTCAGCTCAAGCAGTGGGTGCGGGAAGTTAATGCAGCAGAACCACCCGTCGAGTCACGCAAGCCTCTGAAATGGTCCAGCACGCCTATCATCTTTGATATTGAGGACCACCCTGATCGCATAACTGCAGTCGGGTGCCTGCCGATGTTGGTTTCACCAACAATCCGCAACCTCAAGGTCACTAAGATGCTAGTTGACGGCGGGGCCGGCTTGAACCTGATCTCCTCCGCGGTGCTCCAGAAACTCCAGATTCCTGACAGCGAGCTCGAAGAGACCGGTACATTTCAAGGAATCAACCCGGGAAGGAGCAAGCCGAAGGGAAAAATCACGTTGCCGGTAACATTTGGCAGCGAGCTGAACTTCAGGACTGAGAGGGTCACGTTTGATCTTGCTGACTTTCCATTACCTTACAATGGAATCCTTGGCCGTCCGGCACTCGCCAAGTTCATGGCAGCCTCTCACTATGCGTACAACGTACTGAAAATGCCAGGCCCGATAAGTGTCATCTCTGTCCCTGGCGACAAGAAGGATGCTCTTATCTGTGCCGACAAGATCTACCGAGAAGCAGCAGTCGCAGCAGAATGCAAGACACTTGCCGCTAAAGCTCCCGGGGGGAAGAGGAAGACCAAGTCCGGCAAGAGCTCTGATGCCCACTCCGGCAAGCGCACCTCTTCGGAGTGTTGCGCTACCGTCGAGGACGCACCATCGAGCTCCACCGGCAAGTGTAAGAAGGCAATGACAGTCCACCTGAGACCAAGAAGGTGTCCGCCAAGGAGGACGGCAGTGGTGGTACCTTCACCATCAGCGCCACTCTTGACCCCAAATAGGAAAGCGCGCTCGTTGCTTTCCTGTGGGCGAATGTCGACGTGTTTGCGTGGCAACCGTCTGATATCCCCGGTGTTCCCAGGAGAGTAATTGAGCACCACCTTGCCGTTTGTCCTCATGCGTGGCCCGTCAAGCAGAAAGTCAGGAAACAGGCAGTGGAGCGCCAAGAATTCATCGCAGAAGAAATCAAGAAGTTGGAAGCAGCAGGCCTTGTTAGAGGAGTGCTCCATCCCACGTGGTTGGCCAATCCTGTTGTTGTGCGCAAGGCTAACGGGAAATGGAGGCTTTGTATTGACTTCACTGATGTTAATAAAGCTTGTCCCAAAGACCCATTTCCCTTGCCGCGCATTGACCAGATTGTTGACTCCACAGCCGGATGTGATTTGCTTTCATTTCTTGATGCATACTCAGGATACCATCAGATCTTCATGGCAGAAGAGGATGAAGAGAAAACCGCATTTATCACCCCGTGTGGCACGTACTGCTTCGTACGGATGCCTTTCGGTTTGAAGAATGCTGGTTCAACATTTGCAAGGGTAGTCTACCACGCTTTTGAGCCGTAGATGCACAGAAATGTGGAAGCCTACATGGATGACCTAGTGGTCAAAAGCAAAAACAGGGCGACCCTGATTCAAGATTTAGACGAGACATTTGCAAATCTGCGCAAGATCAACCTCAAGCTTAACCCCAAGAAGTGCGTGTTTGGAGTCCCTTCCGGCAAGCTTTTCGGGTTCTTCGTGTCTCAGCGGGGAATTGAAGCCAATCCCGACAAGATCAAGGCCATTGAGCAGATCGAAGCACCAAAGCGTGTCAAGGATGTACGAAGGCTTGCCGGTTGCGTAGCTGCTCTCAGAAGGTTTATCTCTAGATCTGCTAAGCGCGCCCTGCCATTTTTCAAAATTTTGAAAAAGGCAGGTCCAATAAAATGGACTCCGAAGGCGGAGGCTGCGCTGCAGGACTTGAAGAGATACCTGTCCTCCACTCCAACGCTTGTCGCACCTAAGCCACAAGAGAAGTTGCTGCTGTATATAGCGGCAACCAATCAAGTGGTTAGTGTTGCGTTAGTGGTAGAGAGGGAGGCAGATGATGAGCCAGCAACCACGGCAGATGCATCCAACGACAAGCAGGGGACTTCGCCGACAAGCTCTGGTCCCGACAGAGATGGATCTGCGCAGGAGCATGATAAGATGTAGAAGAGAATGGTGCAGCGTCCAGTTTACTTTGTCAGTTCCCTTCTACAGGGGGCTAGATCAAGGTACTCTGGTGTGCAGAAGTTGCTTTTCGGCCTCCTCACGGCCTCGAGAAAGCTGCGCCATTACTTCCAAGCACATGAGATCACAGTCGTCACTCGCTTTCCGCTGAAGAGGATACTGCAAAATCCAGAAGCGACAGGCAGGATTGTCGAGTGGGCACTGGAACTGTCAAGCTTTGGCCTCAAGTTTGAGAGCACTTCAACTATCCAAAGCAGAGCATTGGCAGAGTTCATAGCAGAATGGACGCCAACACTAGATGAAGAAATTCCAGAAACGAGCATCCCCGTCAAAGAGGCAAGCAAAGAGTGGCTGATGTACTTTGATGGTGCCTTCTCGCTGCAAGGCGCCGGTGCGGGCGTGCTGCTTGTCGTGCCCACCGGAGAGCACCTCAAGTACGTAGTCCAGATGCACTTTCCCAAGGAGCAAGCAACCAACAATACCGCAGAGTATGAAGGATTGCTTGCCGGTCTCAGAATCGCAGCAGACCTTGGGATCAAGAAGCTCATTGTCAGGGGTGACTCACAGCTTGTCGTCCGCCAAGTGAACAAGAACTACCAAAGTCCATTGATGGAAGCATATGTTGATGAAGTGAGGAAGCTAGAAGAGCGCTTTGATGGCCTACAGATGGAGCATATCCCAAGAGCTCAGAATGACATTGCTGATGGCCTGTCAAAGTGCGCCGCACTGAAGTTACCTGTGGAACCAGGGATCTTTGTGCTCAAGTTGACTCAACCATCCATAACACCATCAACTGGACAAAGCAAGAAGAGGAAGTTGGTTTCTGGTGACTACTTTCGGGCAGAGCTCCCCGAAGCCGCCGCCAAGAAAATCCCCAGGATCAACACCAAGGATGCTGAGGGGCAGTCTGCTCGGGCAAGCCTTATGGTTTGTTCCGTTGAAGCAGACGCTCCCGACAAGTTTTGCTCCGGCAAGCTTGTCGAGGAACATCAAGCTCCGGCAGGGCCGCAAGTCCTTGCCGTAGAAGCGGATGTTCCCGCAGCAGCAGATGTGCCTTTCATCCTTGTTGTCGAGCCACAAGCTCCAGCATGGGCACAGCAGATTGTCCATTTCCTTCAGACAGGAGAACTTCCCGAAGAGCAAGAAGAAGCGGAAAAAGTAGCCCGGCAGTCAAGTATGTACCAGTTTGTCGATAGCATACTGTACATAAGAAGACTCAATGGTGTGAAATTGAAGTGTATTTTCCGGGAAGATGGACAAAAGCTATTGGCAGAGATACATGGAGGCATATGTGGCCACCACATTGGCGCAAGAGCACTTGCCGGCAAAGCTTTCCGGCAAGGTTTCTTTTGGCCGACAGCCCTCCAGGATTCAACTGCACAAGTAACCAAGTATGAAGCGTGCCAGTTCCACTCCAAACAGATACACCAGCCAGCTCAAGCTCTCCAGACGATCCCTTTATCCTGGCCATTTTCGGTCTGGGGGCTCAATATCCTCGGCCCTTTCCCCCGAGCTGTCGGAGGCTTTGAGTACTTGTACGTCGCAATCGACAAGTTCACAAAGTGGCCGGACGTGCAGCCAGTGAGGAAGGTGACAGCACAGTCAGCAGTCAAGTTCTTCAGGTCAATTGTTTGCCGTTTCGGGATCCCTAACAGGATCATCACCGACAACGGCACGCAATTCACGAGCCCCACCTTCATGCAGTACGTCCAAGACCTTGGTGCCAAGGTCTGCTTCGCTTCTGTTGCTCATCCGAGAAGCAACGGTCAAGCAGAGAGGGCAAATGCTGAAGTGCTGCGCGGGCTCAAGACCAGAACTTTCGACAAGCTGCGCAAGCGCGGAAGAAACTAGATCGAGGAGCTGCCGGTGGTTCTTTGGTCGATCAGAACGACGCCAAATCGAGCCACTGGCCAGACGCCTTTTGCTCTAGTCTATGGAGCAGAGGCAGTTCTCCCCACGGAACTCGTATACGGATCGCCTCGAGTGCTCGCTTATGATGAGCTTGAGCAAGAACAGCTGCGACAAGACGACGCGCTGCTCCTTGAGGAAGATCGTCTTCAGGCTGCTGTACGAGCTGCTCGATACCAGTAAGCTTTGCGCCGCTACCATAGCCGCAAAGTTAAGGCCAGAAGCTTCGAGGAAGGCGACCTTGTTCTTCAGCGCGTTCAGTCCGCCAAGAATTCCAACAAGTTGACGCCGAAGTGGGAAGGCCCTTATCGGGTGAAATGAGTCACAAGGCCCGGCGCTGTCCGCCTTGAGACCGAAGATGTCATTCCGGTGAGCAACTCCTGGAACATAGAACATCTTCGTAAGTTTTTCCCGTAGGGCGCGGTTGCCGGAACCCGTTCCGGCAACCACCTTTT
This sequence comes from Triticum dicoccoides, assembly GCF_002162155.2. Lineage (NCBI taxonomy): Eukaryota > Viridiplantae > Streptophyta > Magnoliopsida > Poales > Poaceae > Triticum > Triticum dicoccoides. The sequence continues at coordinate 394,678,529 of NC_041386.1, forward strand.
GTACAAGTCTTGCCGTTGTTGCATGTAATCCTTTGTACAAAGCCGGGCGCAGATCCCGTGCATAAGTAAAACCCCATGTGCTCCGCACAACTTGTCCATTTCATGCATTAGTTTCTTTCTTGCATGTGTTATCTGACGCTTTGTGCAACACCTACATCCGGTAAGCAATAACGAGCCGAAGGGCTCCATATCTTTATTTTCTCTTCTTTCTTCTTTTTCAACAAAGGAAAATAAGGTTCCTCGCACACAAGTTTGCCAGGGGGAAGGAGAAGGCGGTGGTATGGACCAGGCGTCGTTCAAGCAAAGTTTTGCCTTGCCGGGAAGCAAACGACGGAAAAGCTAAGTTGCCAAAGTTTGAGCAATCAATTTTTAAATTTTTGAGTTATCTTGCTCGAACGACCCTGCTTTGTATGGAAAACCTATGCGCGGAGGAACCAACTCGTGGCTAGTTGCGCCCTTACTTTGTTTCGAGTCCGCTCAACAACTTAAGTGTGTTGCATCTAGTCGCGACAAGGTTTCTTGTCGGAAGCAGCACCGCCAGCAGGCTGCTGACGTTCCGCACTCAGCGCTCGTGGCTCGGGTGCCTGCGCCGACAAGTTTCCTAGAAGCGTAGGGTAAAAACATACAAAGGAAGGAATCTCGTAGAGGAAATAACATAGCAATTGATAACAGAAATAAAGTTATATTACAAGATAACTTGTCGCAGCTCTAATAGACTGTTTTCATAACATGATTAGCAGCGACAAGGGAAAAAGAAGAAAGGGGCGGCCTAGTCTACGCGATCGCCCTCAACCCTCTTGATCTCGCTCACCTTGTCCACAATGGGTGCGACAAGGGCCTTGAGTGCGTCTCGATCGGCGTCTGGCGGCAAGGACTTGAGGACGTTGGTGAAGCTGAGGCTTGGATTGCGGAAGGCCACCTTCATCAGCACCTTCTGGAGAACTCCGGCGCAGATTCTGCGCGACTCGTCGGCCAGCTGCTTTGGGATCCTCTCCCGGAGCCGCTGGAGTGCCGTCGCCACGCCCTTGAAGAACAGGCTGAGTTTGGCGCTGGGTTGGAGATTCTCGTCGGAGGGATACCCAAAGTCCTCCATCCCCAGCTGCGCCAGCTCCTCGTTGATGACTGCGGCAATATTCACCAGACCCTCGGTCCAGTGCTCCACAGTATCTCTGAATGAGTTCTGGGTAACTGCAATGCTCTCCAGCAGCGCCTTGTCAGCCTTGACCTTCTCCAACAAGGTCTTCTCCCGCTCCTTGGCGGCCTCCAGTGTCTGCATCAGCGTGGTCCAGGTCTGCGTTGGAATCCTTGGCGGCGCTGAGCTCCTTGCCCCTCTCAGCGAGAAGACCTTGCAGCTCACCGTGGGCGGCAGCATCCTTCTCACGCTCATGCTTGAGCGCAGCAAGCTCCTCGCCGCTCTTCCCAATGTTGGCCTCCAGCTGTGCCACCTTCTCCTCCAGCTCTTTCTTGGCGGCCTCCGCGATTGCGGCAGCATCCTTTGCTTCCTTGAGAGCCCCGCCAAGTGCTTGCTCGCGCTCGGCGAGCTCCTCCTTGTAGCTGTCGAGGTTGGCCTTCCGCTACACCAATTCGCCTTCTCGCGCGGACTGCTTCTCGGCGGCCAGCCTTTGTTCCTCCTCAGCTTCGGCCTTCTCGAGAAGGAAGGCCGTGCGCTCCTCGGCAAGTCGCTCCCGCTCCTGTGCCAGGGACCAGAGAGCTTCTTGATTGTGGCCCCGGAGCTCCTCCGCGCGCTTCTCCATATCAACTCCCGCCTTCGCGACAAGCGCTTCCCGGGAAGCCAGCTTGGCTTGCCGTGCGTGGTAGAGTGACAGCAGCTTCCGCAGCAGCTGCTCCTCCTCAGGCTCGCCACTGCTGCTGCTGGGCGCGTCAACCAACGACAGTCCAGCGGAGGCGAGCACCTCCCCATCGAAAGTTTCCCCCTCGACCGGCGCCCTGGAGCTCGACGCCCAGGGTAGCTTGATGAAGATATCATCGCCGGCCTTCAAGTAGGCGCCGGGCCCCGCAGCAGCGGCAGAGGGATCGGCGGTCGGCGCAGCGCCTGGCGCTCCTGCGGCCTCAGGGTCGTCAGTGCGATCGCCCGACCCCTCGCCGGCTTCTGCGGCGGCGGCCTTGGCGGCCTCTTCGCCGGCGGTCTCATCAGCACCGGCCCCTTCCTCGCCGGCGCCCTCTGTCTCCATTGGCTCAGCAGCAGATGGGTCTGAAGAATGAAGAAGGGAGAAAAATCAATCAAAAATCCAAGAGAAGAAAATCAGAAGAAGAAGAACCTAAGGGAAAGTTTTTGGACAAGTGAATTACCTGTGCCAAGATCTGCAGTTGTGGTCTCAGCCGCCGTAGGATCAACGGTGCTGCCCCTTGCCGGAGAGCGCTCCCTTACCGGGAACTCCTCCCTTGGCGGCGTAGTCGAAGCAGATGGCACTTCGGGACCAGCTTCCGGGCGCTCCTGATATGGCTGCTCTGCTCCTACACAAATCAACAAGCAAGATATCAACAAAGGAAAAAGCACTCATGCGCGCCTGACAGCGGAAAGCTAACTATGAACTTACGCTGGGGGCTGCGGTGGGGGCTGCTTTGAGGAGTGGTTGCCGGGTCCATCAAGGTGGTCTCGGACCCACCCCCTGCTGACACGGTGGGGTCATCTTCGATGACAATCACCGCGGCCTTGGCCCTCTTCGCCGCTCTCTGGGCCAGCGTCCTGAAAAGATAGGAGTCCAGATTGAAGCAAGTCAGATACAAGATAAAAACAGCAAGATTGAAGAACTACAAGAGCACCAAAGAAACTTACTCTTCTTCCTCCTCGTCGGAGCTGAGCGCGGAAAGATCGAAGTCCGGCTCCCCTCCGGTGCGGCGAGGCGGAGGAGTAGGATCCCTTGCCCGCTTGGCGGGGGTGGTGGCGGTGACCCGGAAAGATCCCGCTCCAGTTGCCGCTGCTGCGTGAGGCGCTCCCGCGGAAACATTGCTTGCCGCGGTAGAGCGTGTCGCACGGCTTGGCGGCTGTTGACCCGGCTGCCGCCCCGCTACGTCCGCGCCCCTGCGAAGACGCCTTCTTGGCGGGGCCGGGGGCTCTGCCTGCGGCAAGCTTTCTAAAGGCTCGGGCTCTTCCTCGCCGGCCTCGCTCGGCTCAGCTTCAGAGCCGGCAGGTTCTTCCTCGCCAATGAACTCTGCGCACTCGGTGAGGTTTGCCGCCTCTGCCGCGTCCGCCTCCTCCACAGTGAACCCGAACGCGCCCGCGGCAGCTGCGGCCGCAACCTCTTCCGCCCTAGTGGCGATGCACTGCAGCTCCTCGTTGGTGGTGTCACGGGTAAGGCTCTTCTGCTCGTCAGCGCGGACCGGCACTTCTTCCAAGTTATCGAAGAACGCTTGCACGACGTCATCCGCAGGCTCTTGCCAACTTGGAACGATTCCGTGTGAATCACACAACGGCATATGGCGCGGATCCGGTCAAGCGAAGAATTATTGCACAATGGAACGACGCCCCTCGCCAGCGTGAATGGGTGCTGGGGATCGCGTTTGAACAACTCCAGGAGCATTGCATCCAGCTCCATGACGGTGAAGTTGTAGTTGAGGCCCGGCCGCAGCCTCATGATGTCCGCCGAGTTCTTGAATTCCCAGGCGGGCCTCCCCCTCTCCTGTAGGGGGGCGATGCGGCGGCGGAGGAAATCTGCGCCTACAGCGCCTACAGTGAGCCCGGCAAGCCTGAGGCGAAGGATCCTAGTAATGGAGATCTTCAGCCTCTCGTCTTCCGGGGCCACGTTGCTCCTGTCATTGCAAGAGCACTATTGGAGCTTGGCGCACGGCGGTGAAGGGCTGCGGATTCTCCTCGACGATCCAGCACCACTCCGCTCTCCACTCCTCCCACTTGCTGCGGAGCTCACCCTCCAAGTACGCCTCCTTCTTGCCGACTCTCGAGATCCAGGCGATCCCTCCAGCAAGCGGCTCTCCTCTCTCTACCCGAGGTATGAAGAAGTGGCGGAAAAGGGCAACATTGGGGTGGACTCCGACAAAGTTTTCGCACAAATGTGCGAAAACTGCCATGGTCAGAACGGCGTTGGGGGTGAAATCAAGGAGGCGGAGGCCGTAGGTGTTCATGATATCGCAGAAGAACTCCGAGAAGCGCGGGCAGAGCCCGCAATAGAAGAACAACACGAAGAATGGGTACCCGTTTGGAGCCAGTTCCGAAGCAGCGGATGGGAGTACCCTCGTGCGCGGGTGCGCACGCGTCTCCGTCACCCAAAAGAGGTAGAAGTACTCCCTCAGCTCCTTCGCGCCGAGCTGGGGGGAGAAGATCGCCCGCTCCTTCCGCAGCGCCGCGAGCTGCTGCGCCTCGGCCGACTTCACGCCCTTTCCCTTATCGGCTTTCGGAGCCGTGGCGGAGGTGGTGGGGGAGGTCGACGGCGTTGGTGATGCTGGTGGCAATGGGGGGCGGAGCGCTGCTCTCTCGGCTTCGAGAAGAAGGGGGGGGAGCGGCGGAGGTTCGTGAAGATGGAGTAGTAGCAACCAGCGAGGGGGAACGAACTGCCCCTGTTTCATCTAGTATCATAAATGGGTTCTTTTATCAAGCCTACGAAACTAGGTGTCGGTGTACTAGAATAGGGGTACCCTAGTACCCCGAACTTGTGCACGGGCAGTTGCAGCACCCCGCGGCAAGGCTTGCTGGGTGAACGCCAAGATCCTCCATGGTTCCCTTGGAGCCATTCAAGAACAAAGTATTTAAGCTCAGGAGACAAGGCCCCGGCAAGAGGAGCTTGCCGGGAAGGCCAACCAAGGCACTCCAAGGAACTTGCCGCGACGCGCCACGCGCTCCGGCAAGGCAACAAGGCCCCAGCAAGAGGAGCTTGCCGGGAAGGCCAACCAAGGCACCTCGAGGCCCGGTGAACGACAAGCTTCCGGACCCGACAAGATAACAGCAGCGGCAAGGCGCTTGCCGCGGCAGGCGGCCACTCTGTGCCCCACGCTCCAGCGCATCCACCAACGTGTCGCTCTGGGGGCCTCTCCAGGTGCACGTGGCGGGAGGCTGTGCAGCCAGCGGTGCGCAGTGGCATGCGAAGCTGACAAGATCGCCATCGTGGCGAACGGTGGCGCCCCTAACGGTCCTTTTCTGCACTGTTTGGGCGACTCAGACGGGCATTTAATGCCCATGTCCCCTGCCGTCAGGGTTAGGTAGGGTGCACTATACAAGTAACTGTACCAACCACCTCACTTTTTACATTTGTACCCTTCTCTGCGTTGCCACCTGTCGGTGACCCCTTGAGCATATAAAAGGAGGCCCATGCGCAATGTAGAAGAGGTTCGAGTCATTCGTAAGCCAGAAAACGCTCTCTCTCTGGAGCAAGAACACAAGATAATCAGACAAGCAGCAGTAGGAGTGTTATCTCTCCGGAGAGCTCCGAAGCTGGGTAAACCGCTCGTGTGCTTCGCCTCGATCTGCTCTTCGTGCGATCTCCACCCCCCGCCGAACTGAAAGGGGCTCGGTCCGCCGGCCCCATAGGTGTTCGTGGATTCAGTTTCCCCGACACTAGGGTGAACTCTAATCATCTTAAGATCTTCATGGTTGCTACTAGAAGTGGCACCCTTATTCTTAGAAACATATCTAGACTTGGTATTCTTACTAGGAGGACTCTTTTCAATAGTTTTAATGGAAGAAAAATCTAAGCTCAAGTTACTAAAATTTTCTTCCAACTTATCAATGTTGGGTAATGTAGGATGCAACTTCAAAAAAATTCCTACGATCACGCAAGATCTAACTAGGAGATGCATAGCAAAGAGAGGGGGATTGTGTCCACGTACCCTCGTAGACCAAAAGCGGAAGCGTTAGGTTAACGTGGTTGATATAGTCGAACATCTTCGTGATCCAACCGATCAAGTACCGAACGTTCGACACCTCTGAGTTCAGCACACGTTCATCTCGATGACGTCCCTCGAAGTCTTGATCCAGCAAAGTATCAAGGGAGAGTTTCGTCAGCACGACGGCATGGTGACGGTGATGGTGATGTGTTCCATGCAGGGCTTTGCCTAAGTAGTACGACAAATATGACCAGAGGAGTAAACTGTGGAGGGGGCACCGCACATGGCTAAGAAACAACTGTTGTGTTTTGGGGTGCCCTTGCCCCCGTATATAAAGGAGAAGAGGGAGGAGGCCGAACAAGGGGCGCGCCATAGGGGGGAACCGACTAGGACTCCTAGTCCAAGACGGCCCCCCTTCCTTTCTTTCGGAGGGGAAAGGGGAAGGAGAGGAGAGGGTGAAGGAAAGGGGGGCCGCACCCCCTTTCCTTTGTCCAATTTAGGCAGCCCATGGGGCGGTGGGGGCGCGCCTCCCCTTGTGGGCTTCCCTCTCTCTCCGCCTATGGCCCATCTAGGCCCATTACTTCCCCGGGGGGTGTAGCGAACAGACCTCAAACAGTCTGATCTCTGTGCTCCGGTGTCTTCCCTGGATCAGTAATGCTGACACCACACAGTACTCGGAGGATTTATAGCAGAGTAGCAATCACACACTTATTACATCGAGTGTCTCAAGAGAGAACTTATTACAATAAATATGGCTTAAGGCCATCTAATAACGATAACAGCGGAAGGCTTGGAAGATAAGTGAGTCCATCAACTCCAACGGCATCACTGAGTATAGAACCATGACCTAAAAACTCCTTAATCGTCATCTGAAAAGTCTGCAACATTAACGTTGCAGCCCGAAAACGGGTCAGCACATGGAATATGCTGGCAAGGTAACACATAGAGAGTAATGGAATGAAACAACTATACTATATGCATATTTGGCTGGTGGAAAGCTCTATGGTTACAGTTTTGCGTAAAGCCAATTTTTCCCTACTTCAAAGGAATAAAATTTTAATTACTATCAAGGTGGTTGTTAAACATTGAGAATGGTTGACAGCATTCCCAATCCCAATTAAGTATCATCATTAAAACCCAACAATATTAATTAAAGTAACATGATGAGATTCACATGATAATCCAAGTACTAGATACTCAAGATGTCCATAACCGGGGGCACGGCTAACCATGATTAGTTTGTTACACTCTGCAGAGGTTTCGCACTTTTCCCCACAAGACTCGATCGCCTCCGTTTGTTTTCTCGCACTACATGGTGTTTGAGAAGACGGATGACCGAGACATAGTCTTTCAGAAGCGCTAGCACCTTACGATCGGGTAGACCGTACCACCTACATCCCCTACATCTGCTAGTCTACCACTGTAAGAGTTCGCACAACTTAGTCAACTATGCTAGAGCCCATAATAGCTTGTGGCTGCACATGGAAGTTTCTAGTATGAATAGTCTCATGATCCCTTTGAGCCTGGGTGGCGGTCCAAAAGAAAACAGGCAAGTCCTGGAATACCCAGGTGCCTCAATCCACCCAGATGTGTGTTTAAGTTGCCACCTTAGATAAACCATTAATTATCAATCTCACATCTGTCATGGATATCACTCACCCAATCCACGTCTACTAGCATAGCATGGCATAATAAGCAAACGTAGAAGTAACTCCCAAAGGTTTGATAATAAACAGGTAATAGGTACTACCTCATCTACTTCCCATCCCACAATTTAATTAGATCCTAATCATGCAATGTGTGAGGATTGATCTTATGCAATAAAACTGGGTAGTAGAAAAGGTATGATCAAAGTGTTACTTGCCTTGCTAATGATCCGCGAAACCTAACGATTCGAAGTAACAAGCGGCGCACTCCGGATACTCTATCGCAGACAAACAAACAAGTATACAATAAGTACTCATCTAATGCACAAGTAAAACTCAAATAAGAGATCTAACCAGAAGGTTCAACTTAAGAACTCCGGTTGGCAAAAAGAATCAAATCGAACGAAGCAACGAAAGTCAAACGGCGAATGAAAACAACTTCGTTCTAGTAATCTGTATCTAGGGCAAGTTTTACAGTAGCAAAATCTTGTTTAAGTTGGTTAAACGGATAGAGGGTTTCGAGACAAAACTCTAGGCGCTTGAATCGCCTGATTCCGATAAACGAGCGAAAAGTTATACTAAAACGAAAATCGGATCAGGAATCACGATCAAAAAAATCGCGGATTTAATCCGAGAAAAAGAAAACGATGAACGGATTAACGAACGAACGTTCGTTATCCAGATCTAAATGATGAACGTGTTCGTTTAAATGAACAAACGAGCGAACGCTCGCTATTTAACCTAAACCGAAAAAACCGATCTAAAAAAAATGAAAACTAAAAAAACCGAAAAAAACCGACGGAAAACCAATCGGTTTCCTAAAAAAACGGGTGGCGCGGATTACGAGGCGGCGGCAAACCTCGGCGGCGGGCGGCGGCGCTGGCGGCGGCGGGCGCGGGCGGCTGGGGTGGCTCGGGGCTGGGGCTAGGGTTCCTCCCCGGGGGGCTGGGCCGGCTTTTAAAGCCTGCCGGGCCAGAGTCCTATCCGGACACGGCCCGGTTAGGTCGGTTCCCTTTTTTAAAAAATATTCCGCTCGGAAGAAAAATAAAAAGAAATACTAAACGGACTCCAAAAATCCCGAAATAAATTTTCCCGGGCTTCTAAAATCAAGCCCGACAAAGTGAACATTTATTTGGGCCCTAAATGCAATTTTGAAGAATGCACATTTTTCCTAAATTCAAATAAAACACTGAAAAACTCCAAAATAAAATCTTGTTTGATTTTATTATTAAATCCTCAATATTTCTTTATTTTGGGAAAGTCATTTTATTCCCTCTCTCATATTTTTGTAATAGCAATAATTGATGATAAAATAAATAAAATCAAATGATCGTATTCTCAAAATTTGAGAAAACTCAAATATGAAAATAACGAAATCCCCAACTCTCTCCGTGGGTCATTGAGTTGCGTAGAATTTTCTAGGATCAACCAAAATGCAAAAGTAAAATATGATATGCAATGATGATCTAATATATAACATTCCAAATTGAAAATTTGGGATGTTACAAACCTACCCCCCCCTTAAGATGAATCTCGCCCTCGAGATTCGGGTTGGCTAGAAAATAGGTGAGGGTGGTCTTTGAGCAAATCTTCCTCTCGCTCCCAGGTGGCTTCATCATCCGTGTGGTGGCTCCACTGAACTTTGCAAAACTTGATAACCTTGCTGCGAGTAACTCGGCTGGCAAACTCGAGGATCTTAATTGGTTTCTCCTCGTAGGTCAAATCAGTATCCAACTGAATAGTTTCCAAAGGCACTGTATCTCTCAACGATACGTCAGCCATCTCCGCGTGACACTTCTTTAACTGAGAAACATGGAACACATCATGTACTACTGACAATCCTTTGGGCAATTCCAATCTGTAGGCTACTTCCCCCATACGTTCCAATACTCGATATGGTCCTACAAATCGTGGTGCTAACTTCCCTTTAACTCCAAAACGCTTTGTTCCCCGAAGTGGAGATACTCGAAGATAAGCTCTATCCCCGACTTCGTAAACTGTCTCCTTGCGTTTAGAATCCGCATAACTCTTCTGTCAGGACTGGGCTACGTTGAGCCTATCGCGAATCTATTTCACCTTCTGTTCAGACTCTTAAATCAAGTCAGGTCCAAACAACTGGCGGTCTCCAACTTCGTCCCACGACAGCGGTGTCCTGCACCTCCTTCCGTACAAAGCTTCAAAAGGGGCCATCTTTAGACTGGTTTGATAACTGTTGTTGTAAAAGAACTCTGCATATGGCAAATTATCGTCCCAACTAGATCCGTAATCTAGCGCACAAGCTCTCAGCATATCCTCCAAAATCTGATTGACTCTCTCGGTCTGTACATCTGTCTGTGGATGAAAAGTTGTACTGAATTCTAGCCTGGTGCCCAAAGTTTCGTGCAACTGCTTCCAGAACTTTGAGGTAAACTGGGTTCCTCTATCTGATACGATACTCCTCGGAACTCCATGCAGACATACTATTCTGGTCATGTATATCTTTGCCAACTTAGCACTGGTGTCAGTGGTCTTTACTGGGATGAAATGAGCTACTTTCGTCAATCGATCAACTACAACCCAAATTGAGTCATAGCCTGAACGAGTCCTCGGCAATACTGTGCTAAAATCCATGCCTAACTTATCCCACTTCCATTCGGGCATCGGCAATGGTTGTAACAATCCTGCTGGCTTCTGATGCTCTTCCTTTACTCTCTGGCATACATCACAAACTGCTACATACTCCGCAATATCCTTCTTCATTCCCGTCCACCAGAAAATATCCTTCAAATCCAAATACATCTTGGTATTTCCTGGGTGAATTGAATACGGTGAATCGTGTGCCTCTTGCAAAATCAACTTCCTGATCTCCGGGTTATTGGGCACGTAAACACGGTCTTCAAACCATAGGGTATCGTGCTCATCCTCACGAAATCCTTTAGCTTTTCCTTTGCTCAGTTTCTCCTTTATAGCGGCAATCTCTTTGTCAGTTCTCCGAGCTTCTCTGATTCTATCCATCAAAGTTGACTGAATCTCTAATGCTGCTACATAGCCTCTCGGAACTATTTCCACACATAGTTCACGAAGATTTTCTGCTCACTCCTTGGGTATCCCTCCCATCATTAACGTATTGACATGGCTCTTACGGCTTAACGCGTCAGCTACTACATTAGCCTTTCCAGGGTGATAGTGCAATTTCATATCATAATCTTTGATAAGCTCCAACCATCTCCTTTGTCTGAGATTCAACTCCTTCTGTGTGAAAATGTACTTCAAACTCTTATGATCCGTGTACACCTCACAATGGTTTCCAATGAGGAAATGTCTCCATGTCTTCAATGCATGCACTATGGCTGCTAACTCCAAATCATGCGTGGCATAATTCAACTCATGGGGCTTCAGTTGTCTTGAGGCATATGAAACACCTCTCCCTTCCTGCATAAGCACTTCTCCAAGTCCTCGACGTGAAGCGTCACAATACACCTCATAATCTTTGGTCTGGTCTGGCAAAATCAACACTAGTGAGGTAATCAAGCGTTTCTTCAACTCCTGAAAACTAGCCTCACACTCCTCCGTCCATATGAACTTGGTATCTTTCTTCAACAACTCCGTCATAGGCTTCGCAATCTTTGAGAAATTCTCAATAAACCTCTGGTAGTATCCTGCGAGTCCAAGAAAACTCCGGATCTCTCCAACTGTTGTTGGGGCTTCCCACTTGGTCACAGTTTCAACTTTAGCGGGATCTACTGCTATACCTTATCCGGATATAACATGTCTGAGGAATCCTACTTCCTTCAACCAAAACTCACATTTGCTGAACTTGGCATATAATTGGTGTTCTCTGAGCTTTCCAAGTACCAAACGCAAATGCTCCTTATGCTCCTCTTCATTCATCGAATATACCAGGATATCATCAATGAACACTACAACGAACTTATCCAAAAACTCCATAAACACTTTGTTCATCATGTTCATAAAATAGGCAGGCGCGTTAGTCAGACCAAATGACATAACGGTATACTCATACAGCCCATACCTGGTGGTAAAAGCTGTCTTCGGAATATCCTGTTCTCGAATCTTCAACTGGTGGTATCCTGATCACAAATCGATCTTGGAAAATACTTTAGCTCCTTGCAATCGGTCAAACAGATCGTTGATCATTGGTAGTGGGTACTTGTTCTTGATCGTTACCTCGTTCAATCCTCGATAATCAACAACCATCCTTAACGATCCATCCTTCTTGTCCACTAGAAGTACTGGAGATCCCCAAGGCAAAGAACTTGGGCGAATATATCCCTTATCCAGTAACTCCTTAATCTACTTCTTAATTTCCACCAAATCCTTTGTTGGCATCCTATATGGTCTCTTTGATATTGGCCCAGTGCCCGGCAATAGCTCAATCAAAAACTCAATATCTCTATCTGGTGGCATGCCTGGCAACTCTTCTAGAAATACATCAGGGAAATCCCTTACCACGGGTACTTCATCCTGCACAACTCCTGTTAGGCAATTTACTTGGGTCCTCTTTGGCACATGCCGGGATACATACTTGATCCTTCTCCCTTCTGGTGTGGTAAGCAAAATTGACTTACTAGCACACTCAATATTCCCTTCATACTTTGATAACCAATCCATGCCTAATATCACATCCAATCCTTGAGATTCCAATACTACTAGGTCTGAGGGAAAAACATAGTTACCAATCCTTAATGGTAACCGATTACACCATAGACTAGCCACATACTCTGCTCCTGGAGAGGTTACTAACATGGGTGACCTAAGGGCTTGGGTTGGTAGGTTATACTTATCCACAAATCCCCTTGAGATGTATGAATGTGATGCTCCTGTATCAAAAAGAACGAGTGCAGTAAATGACTTAACCAAAAACTTACCTATTACTGCATCGGGCTGAGCTTCAACCTCCTCCACGCTAACGTGGTTCACCTATCCCCTGTTGAAAGGGTTCAGCTTCTTCCCAGAACTTCCATTGCCATTTTGGCCTTCAGGACATTCATTGGCATAATGTCTTGGCTTCGAACACTTATAGCAAGTGACTTGGCTCAAGTCCTTCTTGGCTGGGGTTGATGGGTTGGTGCGGTTCTGGCCGTTGCTTCCTCCATTGCCATTACCATTCTTAGTGCCATTGTGATTGTGCGAGCTACCTCCCCCATGGGTATGCTGAAAATGTCCTCCTGGTCTAGGGGTAAAACGTGGCTTCTGTTGAGCCCCTGAATTGTACTTTCCTTGTCCATACTTCCTCTTGCGATTCTCAATTTACTGCTGCTTCCCTTCAATCATAAGAGCACGATCTACCAACTCCTGGTAGTTGTTGAAGGTGGCTACCATCAACTGCATGCTCAACTCATCATTCAGTCCTTCCAGAAACTTCTCCTACTTAGCTGCATCCGTAGCAACATCATCTGGGGCATAACGTGCTAGCTTACTAAACTCCTCCACATACTGGCCAATTGTCCGTCCTCCTTGGCGCAAGTTACGAAACTCACGCTTCTTCATGGCCATAGCTCCTGCTGAAACATGGGCAGTATGGAAAGCCTGCTGAAACTGGTCCCATGTGACAGTGTCGACTGGGAAGGTGGCTGTGAAATTCTCCCACCATGATGCTACGGGTCCTTCTAACTGATGTGCGGCAAACTTCACCTTCTCTGCATCTGTGCATCCTGTTGTGGTCAACTCCCTAGCTGTCTTGCGGAGCCAATCATCCGCTACTATCGGCTCGGTGCTACTGGAAAACACCGGCGGATTCAGCCTAAGAAAACGGGCTAAGTGGTCAACAGGTGGTGGTGGTGGTGGTGGGTTGTTGTTGTTCCCCTGATTCTGATTCTAGACTAGCAACTGCATCAATGTGTTCTGCTGCTGGATCAACTGGGTGAGCTCCGGTGGAAAGGCAAATCCGGGGTCACGTCTCGGAGGCATTTGAGGGTTTAGAAAAGATGAGATATAAGAATAGAGAGGGTCTAAAGAGAAAACACTACCCATATGCACATGAGGCAAAAGCAAACAATTCACTTCAATCAATCAAACAAGGGCATACAATCGATCTAACTATCGCAAAAGTGCTCGGACTACTATATTTACATGGTGGACTACTACTATTGGTGAGGTGGTCTATTAGAAATATTCTACGGTTGTTGACTCCATAATATCTGCTCCAGCTTCATCAACATAATCATCATCACTACTATCTGCTTCCGAGTCGGTGCCGTCGATGATGATGTAGTCTTTCGGGCTAATCTCCTTGGGTTCTTCGTCTTCCTCTACTGGCGTCGGGCCTCCCATAAATATTCCAATCTTCTTTGTTAAGTCGGCATTCTTATCCACCAATACTTCAATTTCCTCTTCATAATCTTCACGTGTAGCCTTGAGTTCTTCCTCCAGTTCCTTGATTCTCATCTTAGCCTTCTTCAGATCTATCATGTAGGCGCACATCTGGTTCTCCTATCGTCGAATGTGCTGGTTTAACTCTTGGATAAAAGCTGCAATTGATCTATCATTCCTGGTGCTGATCATCTCCCAGTGTTCATCTTGGCACCCACAAATCTGGTAGATAGTATCCCTGAGATCCTTGCGGTAGACTTCTCCAATGCGTCCCATGGCGATGTCAGCTGCCATGCTCTTTCCTAGACTCCAAGTTGGTGCATCAAAAGAAAATTCTATGGGATCAGTGACTGGCATGAACGTCCTTCCTGGAACTTGAACTTGAATCATCCAGCGCTCTTCTTCAGGTAAAGTGGCGTTGTAGGTTCCCGTGAAGATTGGTACTCCTATATTCAGGTATCTAGTGACTTCCTTCAAGTGACGTCCAAAGGGTGTATCTTCATCCGGTTGTGTGAACTTGTTCCTTGCATCCGCCATCCTAAAGAATAGAAAAGATGAGAGGTCAAAAGAGAAGAGAGTGAGTAGTGATCTAGGTCTTTAGCTTAGTGGTCGTGTCCTACAGTCAGCGTGTGCTCTGATACCATCTCTATAGCGACCAGACCTCAAACAGTCTGATCCTTGTGCTCCGGTGTCATCCCTGGATCAGTAATGCTGACACCACACAGTACTCTGAGGATTTATAGCAGAGTAGCAATCACACACTTATTACATCGAGTGTCTCAAGAGAGAACTTATTACAATAAATATGGCTTAAGGCCATCTAATAATGATAACAGCGGAAGGCTTGGAAGATAAGTGAGTCCATCAACTCCAACGGCATCACTGAGTATAGAACCACGACCTAAAAACTCCTTAATCGTCGTCTGAAAAGTGTGCAACATTAACGTTGCAGCCCAAAAACGGGTGAGCACATGGAATATGCTGGCAAGGTAACACATAGAGAGTAATGGAATGAAACAACTATACTGTATGCATATTTGGCTGGTGGAAAGCTCTATGGTTACAGTTTTGCGTAAAGCCAATTTTTCCCTACTTCAACGGAATAAAATTTTAATTACTATCAAGGTGGTTGTTAAACATTGAGAATGGTTGATAGCATTCCCAATCCCAATTAAGTATCATCATTAAAACCCAACAATATTAATTAAAGTAACATGATGAGATTCACATGATAATCCAAGTACTAGATACTCAAGATGTCCATAACTGGGGACATGGCCAACCATGATTAGTTTGTTACACTCTGCAGAGGTTTGCGCACTTTTCCCCACAAGACTCGATCGCCTCTGTTTGTTTTCTCGCACTACATGGTGTTTGAGAAGACGGATGACCGAGACAAAGTCTTTCAGAAGCGCTAGCACCTTACGATCGGGTAGACCGTACCACCTACATCCCCTACATCAGCTAGTCTACCACTGTAAGAGTTTGCACAACTTAGTCAACTATGCTAGAGCCCATAATAGCTTGTGGCTGCACACAGAAGTTTCTAGTATGAATAGTCTCATGATCCCTTTGAGACTGGGTGGCGGTCCAAAAGAAAACAGGCAAGTCCTGGAATACCCAGGTGCCTCAATCCACCCAGATGTGTGTTTAAGTTTCCACCTTAGATAAACCATTAATTATCAATCTCACGTCTGTCATGGATATCACTCACCCAATTCACGTCTACTAGCATAGCATGGCATAATAAGCAAACGTAGAAGTAACTCCCAAAGGTTTGATAATAAACAGGTAATAGGTACTACCTCATCTACTTCCCATCCCACAATTTAATTAGATCCTAATCATGCAATGTGTGAGGATTGATCTAATGCAATAAAACTGGGTAGTAGAAAAGGTATGATCAAAGTGTTACTTGCCTTGCTGATGATCCGCGAAACCTAACGATTCGAAGTAACAGGCGGCGCACTCCGGATACTCTATCGCAGACAAACAAACAAGCATACAATAAGTACTCATCTAATGCACAGGTAAAACTCAAATAAGAGATCTAACCAGAAGGTTCAACTTAAGAACTCCGGTTATCCCTGGCATCAAAGCTCGTTGCTCTGGCACTCTTACCCTAGAAGTCGTATTCAGCTCTCCGGATAATTTCCAGAGCGAAGTCTTGTTCTTCAATATCGCCCCCTTCTGCAGCGGCTATCACACCCTCTTAGAACGAACGGTGTTCACTCATTTCAACGCCGTCCCCCACTATGCCTAGCTCAAACTGAAGATGCCCGGACCAAGAGGCGTCATCACGGTCAACGGCAACACAGAGGGCCTTCTTCGGATGGAGGAACACACTGCGGCCTTGGCGGCCGAATACGAAGGGCCGAAGTGCCTGCTCTCCACCAAGGCGCGCGAAGCGAACAAGTGAGCATGGGCCTCATTTCCTGCCAAGGGGCCTTCCTGCATTTGATGCACATAGGAATACGCCCCCATGGCTTGCCCAACCTAGCAGCACACTATGTGCCTTGACATCACAACTTCATAGTCAAAATACCATGGGTAGCTGTGGGGCATCAACCAAGAGTTCGGTTCGACCGTATTATGGCACAACATGTCTTCGAATGATGTACAGGTACCATCTAGGACCTAGAAGGATCCAACCCCACCAACATAGCAAAATTTTGAGAACTCCCTGTCAAGGAGAAATCATGGGACAACCACGTACCAGAGTCATCCCTCTTAGCAGAAGCAAAGGCACAACCGTGTAGTAGGGCATAGCTCGGGCGTTAACCCACACATCAAGGCCCTGCGTAAACATTTCACCTAGTAATTTATATTCTATACATAAAATGTATCCCTACCCAGCATTTCGTTCAGTAGTTCGAATTTTATGGCTAGACATTATGAGCTTATTGGAAATAAAGCAAACCTTTTTGAGGTTCCCCTACAGTTCTTTATGCTGTAATTTTTCCTGGTTGTTCCTTTTCGCTCTTTGAATCTGCCCCAATCAAGGGTTATACACTCCGGATTCCATTTATATACCGGTTATTAGACCGGGGCTCGGCCTAGACATTCCCCCTATACATTAAAGACCGACACCTCTCTCTTTTTATTTTGTTTGGCATCTCGGATATTGCATCATATGCACCGATTCTGAATTATGTCTTGGGTCAATAGTTGGGTTGCCCCGCTCCTGTGCTTGCCTTCTTATGTTCCGCATGTTCGGCTAAGAAGGTAGAGGGAGAACCACTGTGATTATACTTCTGCCTAGTTCGGTTAAGTGCCTTAGTGGAGAAAGGCGAAAACTATCTGTCATAATAAGTGAGAACTGGTCGGCGATCCGATGACTGGTCTTCACACCAAGGATCGTTAGCGGTTGTACCGTGTAATACGATGGATTCATCTTTGAACAAATCAAGTGAGCGATGTTCGACCCTAAGGTTTGCCCAACATCTCACCGCACCGGGGGCTGGTTACCAGCCCCCACAGTCAAGCTCCTATGGCTAAGTGAAGGTTATAAAGCTGCATAGTCCGATTGCCTCGTTTCCCTCCTACACTATCGCCCCCGAGCAACGAGACATCAGCTAAGGGTTACAGTGCGGAGGATGGAACACCCCTCGTAGCATCTACATGGGGATGAAGTTGATGACTGGTAACCTTGAGGATAAAATGGCCGCACAGGAGTCAAAATTAAAATATGCAAACACACACGTATGATAAACCATACAAAAGACAACCACATCAGGGCATAAAGGTTTGATCGCAGTTTAACACATTACAACGCAATTACTGAAGGAGTACATCCTTAGAAAATTACGCTTCCACTACCCGAGCCTCGTCCATCACGGTGGCGAAGTATAGGTCTGGGCGCCTATGCTCCTTCCCGGCTGGTGGAGGACTGGTGGCCATGTCGACGAGCTTGATTTTTAGCCAATGAACCATTGTCTTCGCAAATGACATTCGAGCCCCTTTGATGCACACCGAACGCTTGACAACATCAATCCGGGCAGACGCGTCACACAATCTCGCCACTAGACTGAAGTAGCTGCTGGGCACAGGCTCGGAGGGCCATAGGTGGAGACAGAGATCCCTCATGGCTGGTTTCGCCATTCGGTGCATCTCCATAAACCGCTTCATTTGATTCATAAGGAGGGGGATGCTCGATCGGTTGGAATTGCACCCAGAATAGCTTCAGCTCGGCTTCACCTTCCTAGGTAGCATAGTACCTAGTGGCATCGGCCAAGCTCTTCGGAAGATCCGCAATGGCACCTGCGGAATGCCAGACTCGTGTGAGGAATTTGAACCTTTTGGCCGCCAAATATGCTCTATGGTAAATATGGCTTCCCATTGGCAATTTTCTTGACTTGCCAAAGTTCCTCCGGAGCGCTTCGCGTCTTGCACTGCGCCTCTTGGATCTTTGTATTCATGTTCACCACCATGGTGGAGTACTCGTTCTTTTGCTCAAGGTCCTCACATTTCGTGATGGCGTCCTTGAGCTCTTTTTGCACTTCGGCAACCCTGGCCTCATACTTATCGTGTTCAATCTTCATCAACAGAAGATTGACAGCCGCTTGCTTGGCCGCCGCCTTCTGATCAGCCGCCTCCTTTCTGGCAGGCAGTAGTTCAGGCCTAAGACTTTCAACCTCCCTGGCAGCAGCTGCCTGATAGTCTCCTGCTTAGAGACAATTCCGGACAAATTGTTCAACTAACCTTGTGCTTCATCCAACCGTTCGTTGACGAGGTCAAGTTCTTCATTGGAATTCTTCAGCTTCTGATTGATCTCCGTAAGCTCGGCGGCATTGATTGTCGCTGCTAACGCTGAATCCAACATTCATAAGCACCTCGATTAGCCTATTATTGGGGTGATCTGGATCCTCACCCAGGTTTCTTATCAAAACCTACCAGAGTATCGGGGGCTGCTATACATATGGATTATCAATATCCTCACTATAAAAAACTATTATGAAGGAAAGAACATTACTTAGCTTACCTCAAAGCCAGTTACGAGGTTGTCAAAAGCTTGTTTTAATCGTCTATTAACGGACTGGACGTTTTGTAAAACCGTTCCCATCAGGGCGCGATGCTCGACTATTATGGAGGATATGTTCACGGCCTTCTCCATTAGGTCCGACCACTCCAACGTGGTCTGAACCTCGATCCTCGGCGCCAGTGGTGGGGCTTCGGCTCCCACTTTATTGAAAGGTGACTATGGCATTTCGAAAGGCCTTGAAGGCTCTAGGACTGACTTTTGGGAAGGCTCGATTCGCCCGAGCCCCTTCTCTTGTCCGTTGGCTGCCGAAGTGCCAGCTCCAGCCATGTCAACGTTGACATCACCGCCCCCCGTGTTCGCCACAGGCGAGGCCCTCTGGAACAATACCTCCTCGATCTCTCCGATGGCTGGAGGAGGCGCAGAATGTGAATTGCCCCTGCTCTCCACCAGATCAGCTGGTGGAGAAGCGCCTTCCGATATTTCATTGGTAGGAAGGTCGCACTTTGGGCTACAGCATAATTGCACACAGGCGAATTAATGTAGGGTCAGTAGAACCTAGGCTCAGATAATATTCATGTTCTCACCTTTTAGCGTGGGGCTTGAATCTGCGAGCCTTTCCCGTGTCTTTCTCGAAGGCTATGGATTCTTTATCGAAGACTAGCTTTCCCTTCTTCAGAGGATGCCATTCTTCGGCCTCGGTGGAGGCTGCTCTTTTCCTAGTGTGGGATGACTCATTCTCCTCTTCCCCCACTTCTTCCCTCGACCACATGCATGGAGGGGGCGTGGGTGTCCCCGAACTTGACGTCCGAAGGGATTTGTGAGAGGAGGCTGTCCCGGTCTTCCCTCGCGGGGTTCTTCCTTTTCCTTCTCTCCTTTTTCTCTAGTGCCTTATAGGGCGCCTCAACCAACATCTCTTCTAGTTGAGATAACCCAGGGTCCTCACGCAGCGGGGCCGGACTATTCATCTTCTCGGCCTTCTTGAGCCAACCCTGTGTTAATAAGGGAGCAAGGAGTCAATCTACTATAATAAGAATGTCTGGCTTTGAAGCGGATGAGAGCCATGTTTCCTTTTTTGGAGGGTGTTCGACATCAAGGTCAGCGTCCTCCCTATCCTCTGCTGTGCAATCCTCTTCTTGAGGCTTGAATAACGCCCTCCATAGCTTGTCATAAGTGGTTGCTACTTCTTAAGCCTGTGTTGGTTTTTCCCTTGAAGAGGAAAGGGTGATGCAGCAAAGTAGAATAAGTATTTCCCTCAATTTTGAGAAACAAGGTATCGATCCAGTTGGAGACAATGCGCAAGTCACCGAATACCTGCACAAGAAAACACCAACTTGCACCCAATGCGATAAGGGGTTGTCAATCCCTTCACGGTTATTTGCAAAGTGAGACCTGATAGAAATGGATAAACGGTAAAGTAATATTTTTGGTATTTTTGCTTTATGGAACGGAAAGTAAAAGCCTGCAAAGAAAGTAAATAGGAAACTAAAATTGTAGATCGGAAACTTATATGATGGAAAATAGACCCGGGGGGCGTAGGTTTCACTTGAGGCTTCTCTCAAGATAGAAAATATTACGGTGGGTGAACAAATTACTGCCGAGCAATTGATAGAAAAGCGCATAATTATGACGATATCTAAGGAAATGATCATTAATATAGGCATCACATCTGTATCAAGTAGTCCGACTACTGCCGGCATCTACTACTATTACTCCACACATCGACCAACTCCTGCCTGCATCTAGAGTATTACGTTCATAGGACAGAGTAACGCATTAAGTAAGATGACATGATGTAGCGGGATAAACTCAAGCAATATGATGAAAACCCCATCTTGTTATCCTCGATGGCAACAATGCAATAGGTGTCAATTCCCCTTCTATCACTGGGATCGAGCACCACAAGATTGAACCCAAAGCTAAGCACTTCTCCCATTGCAAGAAAACCCAATCTAGTTGGCCAAACCAAATTGATAGTTCAAAGAGACTTGCAAACATATCAAATCATGCATATAAGAATTGAGAGGAGATTCAAATAATATTAATAGATAAGATGATCATAAACCCACAATTCATTGGATCTCGGAAAACACACCGCAAAAGAGTATTACATCGGATAGATCTCCAAGAACATCGAGGAGAACATGGTATTGAGAATCAAAGAGAGAGAAGAAGCCATCTAGCTACTAGCTATGGACCCGTAGGTCTGAGGTAAACTACTCACGCTTCATCAGAGAGGCAATGGTGTTGATGTAGAAGCCCTCTGTGATCGAATCCTCCTCCGGCAGGATGCTAGAAAAGGCCCCTAAATGGGATCTCACGGGTACAGAAGGTTGCGGCGGTGGAAAAGTGTTTTCGTGGCTCTCCTGGTTGGTTTGGGAATATTTGAGAATATATAGGCGGAAGAAATAGGTCGGTGGAGTCACGAGGGGCCCACAAGGGTGGGGGCACACCCTTCGTCCTTGTGGGTGCCTCGTGGCTCCCCTGACGTGTACTCCAAGTCCTCTGGATGTCTTCTGGTACAAAAATAATCATCGCGAAAGTTTCATTCCGTTTGTACTCCGTTTGATATTCCTTTTCCGCGAAACTATAAAACAAGGAAAAAACAGAAACTGGCACTGGGCTCTAGGATAATAGGTTAGGCCCAAAAATAATATAAAATAGCATAATAATGCATATAAAACATCCAAAATAGATAGTATAATAGCATGAAACAATAAAAAATCATAGATACGTTGGAGATGTCTCAAGCATCCCTAAGCTTAATTCCTGCTCGTCCTCAAGTAGGTAAATGACAAAAATAGGATTTTTGATGTGGAATGCTACCTAACACATTTATCCAGGTAATTTCTTTATTGTGGCATGAATGTTCAGATCCGTATGATTCAAAACAAAAGTTCAATATTGACATAAAAACAATAATACTTCGAGCATACTAAAAAGGTAATTATGTCTTCTCAAAATAACATGGCCAAAGAAAGCTCATCCCTACAAAATCATATAGTCTAGCTATGCTCCATCTTCATCACATAAAACATTTAAATCAAGCACAACCCCGATGACAAGCCAATAAATTGTTTCATACTTTTGATGTTCTGAAACTATTTCAACTTTCACTCAATACATGAGCGTGAGCCATGGACATAGCACTATTGGTGGAATAGACAGTGGTTGTGGAGAAGACAAAAAGAAGGAGATAGTCTCACATCAACTAAGTGTATGAACGGGCTATGGAGATGCCCATTAATAGATATCAATGTGAGTGAGTAGGGATTGACATGCAACGGATGCACTACACATATAAGTTTATGAAAGCTCAAAAAGAAATTAAGTGGGTGGGCATCCAACTTGCTTGCTCATGAAGACCTAGGGCAATTTGAGGAAGCCCATCATTGGAATATACAAGCCAAGTTCTATAATAAAAAATTCCCACTAGTATATGAAAGAGACAATATAGGAGACTCTCTATCATGAAGATCGTTGTGCTACTTTGAAGCCCAAGTGTGGTAAAAGTATAGTAGCATTGGCCCTTCTCTCTTTTCTCTCATTTTTTATTTGGTCCTTCTCTCAATTTTTGGCCTATTTTTTCGTCCGGAGTCCCATCCCGACTTGTAGGGGAATCATAGCCTCCATCATCCTTTCCTCACATGGGACAATGCTCTAATAATGAAGATCATCACACTTTTATTTACTTACAACTTGATACTTAGAACAAAACATAACTCTATGTGAATGCCTCCGGCGGTGTACCAGCATGTACAATGAATCAAGAGTGACATGTATGAAAGAATTATGAATGGTGGATTTGCCACAAATATGATGTCAACTACATGATCATGCATAGCAATATGACAATGATGGAGCGTGTCATAATAAATGGAATAGTGGAAAGTTGCATGGCAATATATCTCGGAATGGCTATGGAAATGCCATAGTAGGTAGGTATTGTGGCTGTTTTGAGGAAGGTATATGGTGGGTGTATGGTACCGGCGAAAGTTGCACGGCACAAGAGAGGCTAGCAATGTTGAAGGGTGAGAGTGCGTATACTCCATGGACTCAACATTAGTCATAACATATACTTATTGCAAAAATATAATAGTTATCGAAATGAAGTACTACGCGCATGCTCCTAGGGGGATAGATTGGTAGGAAAATACCATCGCTCGACCCTGCCGCCACTCATAAGGAAGGCAATCAATAGATAAAGCATGCTCTGACTTGATCACACAAGGGTTCACCACACGTGCATGCTATGGGAATCAAAAACTTTTACACAAGTATTTCTCAAATTCACAACTACTCACTAGGATGACTGTAGTATCACCATCTTCACATCTCAAAACAATCAAAAGGAATCAAACTTCTCATAGTTTTTATTATATCCCTCTTTGATGCCTATCATATAAGGAATAAATTTATAACCAAAGCAAATTACCATGATGTTTAGAGACGCTCAAAATAATATAAACGAAGCATGGGAGTTCATCAATTTCTATTAAATAAAACCACCACCGTTCTCTAAAAGATATAAGTGAAGCACTAGAGCAATATTGCCTAGCTCAAAAGATATAAGTGAAGCACAAAGAGTATTCTAATAAATCATGATTCAAGCGTTTCTCTGTCAAAAGGTGTGTACATCAAGGATGATTGTGTCAAACTAAAAATAAAATACTTAAATTATACAAGACGCTCCAAGCAAAACACATATCAGGTGGTGAATAAAAGTATAGCCTCAAGTAAAGTTACCGATAGATGAAGACGAAAGATGGGATGCCTTCCGGGGCATCCCTAAGCTTAGGCTCTTGGTATCCTTGAATTCTACCTTGGGGTGCCATGGGAATCCCCAAGCTTAGGATCTTGCCACTCCTTATTCCATAGTCCATCAAATTCTCACCCAAAACTTAAAAACTTCACAACACAAAACTCAACAGAAAATCTCGTAAGCTCAGTTAGTATAAGAAAATAAATCGCCACTTTTGGTTCTGCTGTGAACTCATTATTTATTTATATTGGTGTAGTATCTACTATATTCCAACTTTTCCATTGTTCATACCCCCCGATACTAGCCATAAATTCATCAAAATAAGCAAACAACACAAAGAAAACACAATCTGTCAAAAATAGAACAGTCTGTGGCAATCTTGAGGTTTAGAATACTTATGTAACTCCAAAAAATCTGAAAAATTTGGACGACCAAAGAAATTTGGTTATTAATCTTCTGCAAAAAGAATGAGTATTTTATCACACTTACGATAAAAATGAAAATTAATTTCCTGAGTGCAAAAGGTTCTGTTTTTCAGCAAGATCAAATCAACTATCACCATAAGCTATCCCATAGGTCTTACTTGGCACAAACACTAATTAAAACACAAAACCACATCTAACGAGAGGCTAGATAAATTATTTAAAAGCAAAATAGAACCTAAAAAGCAAAAAACTATAAATAAAATTGGCTTGCCTCCCAACAAGCGCTATTGTTTAACACCCTTAGCTAGGCATAAAACAGGAATAGATCTAAGTGTAATCGTCTTTAGCATGCAATCCATAAATGGCTCGCATAATAGATTCATAAGGCAATTTATTTATTTTTCTTGGAAAGTGTACCATGAATTTCCTTAACGGAAATTGAAATCTAATGTTTCCTTCTTTCATATCAATAATTGCACCAATCGTTCTAAGGAAAGGTCTACCAAGAATAATAGGACATGTAGGATTACAATCTATATCAAGAACAATGAAATCTACCGACACATAATTCCTATTTGCAACAATAAGAACATCATTAATTCTTCCCATAGGTTTCTTAATAGTGGAATCTACAAGATGCAAATTTAATGAATAGTCATCAAATTCACGGAGACCTGACACATCAAAAAGAGTTTTTGGAATCATGGAAACACTAGCACCCAAATCACACAAAAGCATGACATTCATAATCTTTAATCTTAATCTTAATAGTAGGTTCCCACTCATCATAAATTTCTCTAGGGACAGAAACTTCCTCTTCAAGCTTTTCTTCAAAAGATTTCATCATAGCATCAACGATATGTTTAGTAAAAGCTTTGTTTTGATTATAAGCATCACTGGAATTCAACATGGATTGCAACAAGGAAATACAATCTATTAAAGAACAATTATCATAATTAAATTCCTTGAAATCCGAAAGAGTGGGTTCATTGCTAGTTAAAGTTTTGACCTCTCCAATCCCACTTTTATCAATTTTTGCAACAAGATTTAAAAACTCCAAATCATTATGACACATTTTAACTAAAGTTGACTCATCTCCAGTCCCATCTTTATAAATATTTATATTGCTAAATGTCGGGGAAGCTGATCCACCAACACCTATGGGGACCGGGCCCCTTTCGGTTCGGAGGGGGGCGGAGGCTGCACAAAGAGCGGATCGAGGCAGTACACGCGAGCAGTTTTACCCAGCTTCGAAGCTCTCCAGAGAGATAATACTCCTACTGCTGCTTGTCTGATTGTATTGAGTTCTTGCTCGGGAGGGCTGAGTGCTACAGTACACACAAGCTGCTAACGAGACCGAGCATGAGAGTGTTCCTGATGCTTCGAATGAGCCGAACCCCCTTCTATGTTGCGCTTGGGCCTCCTTTTATACTTTAAAGGGGTCACCGACAGGTGGCAACGTAGACTAGAAGGGTAAAAATGGAAAAGGATGCGGTAGGTGCAGCTACCGCTACTGTGGACACAGTGCACCCTACCTAACTCTGACGGCAGGGGACAAGGTCATTGAATGCCCGTCTGAGTTGCCTAAACAGTGCAAAAAGTGACCGTTAGGAGCGCCACCGTTTGCCACGATGGCCTTCTCTTCATCTCCGCTTGCCACCGCGTACCACTGGCTGCACAGGCTCCCGCCACGCGCCCCTGAGGAAGCCTCATGGCGACACGCGGGTGGGTGCGCTGGAGCGTGGGTACAGAGTGGCAGCGGGCTCCCGGCGAGTACCTTGTCGGGGTCGTCGTCTTGTCGAGTCCAGAAGCTTGTCGCTCACCGGACCTTGCCGGGACGTGCGGTGCGTTGCGGCAAGTTTCTTGAAGTGTCGTGGTTGGCCTTCCCGGCAAGCTCCTCTCCTCTTGCCGGGGCCTTGTCTCTTCCCGGCAAGATCCTCTTGCCGGGGCCTGGGTTGGCCTTCCCGGCAAGCTCCTCTTGCCGGGGCCTTGGTTTGAGTACTTTGTTCTTGAATGGTCTTCAAGGGAACCACGGAGGGTCTTGGCGGTCACCCGGCAAGCCTTGCCGCGGGATGCTGCGACCGCCCGTGCACAAGTACGGGGTACTAGGGTACCCCTACTCTAGTACACCGACAGGAGCCGCCGGGCCTGGGCCAGACACGGTGCCGAGCGCTGTTGGGCCAGGCCCAAAACAGTGCACGGGCACGCGCGGCCTAGGTCACGCCGCATATCTCCCCGCTCCCACCGCGCACGCCCAGAACAGCACGCGTCAAACGCGTCGTCGTGGGTGACGCGGGCGGCGTGCGCGGGGCTAAGCCCCTCGAGCATGCGTTAGGCCACGATGATGGCAACGGTTCACGCCCTCCTCCCTAAACGGAGGTAGGCGTGGGGGCGTGGTGCATTTACTGGACGGGGCCAGTGCGCGGTTTTCGGGACGTCCACTCCCCGCGATCACGAGGCGGAGCGAGGCCGCCTCATCCGTCGCCTTGGTTCTGCATCCCCGCCGCGCGGCTCCCATGCGCTTGGGGTCGCGGACGGTGGAAGTGGAAAACTGGGCCGTCGCGAGCAGAGGCAGCGGGTTGGCCCCGACCCCCTGCTCTTCCCGTGCCTTGATTCGCTGAGCGGGGCGGCCGAGCCCCCACCTCGCTCCTTTATAGAGAGCGGGAGGGGAGCACAGAAACCCGCACTCTCTCACCTCCTCCTTTCTTCAGCTTCTGCTCCCCTTTCTCTCATTCGCCATGGAGAAAGGGAACCCAGGCCCTTCATCGGTGGCGGCGAGGGTCGCCGCCAGACAGCGCATCTCTCCCTCTCCCGTGCCCGTGGTGGCAGAGCCAGCCATAAGGGGAAGAGGGAGGGGGCGAGGTCGCGGACGAGGTCGAGGTGCTCGGGGAAGAGGCGGGCGGGGCGGCGCGCCAGCTTCGCCTACGCCGGCGGCTCCTTCCCCCACGGCGGTCCATATAGGGGACGACCCTTGCGAGTTCTTCGTCAAGCTGCGCCGGGCGCCTCGTCGTCATCTCCGGCTTCCAGCTCCGTTTGCGAGCGCGATGGAGTTGGACCCGCCTGAAACACTGAGACTGCACATGAGGGGCTGTGGGATCAGCGGCACGCGAGTCCGCGTTGTATTCCCAGCCCCTAATGTGATGTATCTTGATCGAGGGTGGAAGACGTTCGCCCGTATCCACAGCCTGATGGAGGGGTTTACCCTCCATTTTAAGTTGATGGAGGGCGATCTCCTCTCCGTCAAGGTCTTCGGGTGCTTCGGCACTCGGGCGAAGTGCTGCGTGGAGAGCTCCTCCGACAGCGAAGGCTCCTCCTCGAGCGAGAGTGACGAGGAGGAGAGCGACAGCGACGATGAGGGTAGCGGGCGGTGGGGTGGCGGGTCCGACTAGGCGTCGGGTGCCGCTTCGCGCAGCACCGGCGACCCCATCATCCGTGTCGCCGGCTCCTTGAACTCCCCGGGGTCGTCTCCTTGGGCGGCTGGCGTAGGGAGGCTGCGGAAGGGGAAGAGGGCTGGCGACAAGGCCGTCAGGTCGGAGTACGAGGGCGTGGTGCCCTCGACAGCGTGCTGACGTCCTGCCGCCCCGTCTTCGAGCCCCGGTTCCAGCGCCGCCATCGCCGTCCAGCCTTCGGACGGCCCCCGGGATGTTCTCTTGGTGTCTTCTGGCACCCGTAGCTCGCCTAGGCTCTCCTTTTGCCCTTTTCGCCTCCTTGACCTGCCTCCTGAAGAGAGGGATAGGAAAGGGATTACGGGCATCTTATCTTTTTAATTTGTAAGCCTTCGGGCCTTAGCTGTATCTAAAACTTGTAATCCTCTCTTTCATGTTTTTCATCCTCTATGGACTGTACCTGAGTGGGATGTTTTTTAATGAGAAGGGGATGCTTGCCGGGTTATTTGTCTCGCGAGTTGAACCCACGCCAAGGAGAAAATCCTTGGTATCCCTCGGACAGACATTTCATCTCCCGGCAACAGGCCCTGCCGCCTTCCCATGTCGCTCGACCTTTCTCACGCCTTTGACGGAGGCGGGAACGAGGTGGGTGCGGTCTCCTTGTTTCATCCATTTGCTGCCGCGACTACGACCAAACTTGGCCCCGGGAACGAGCCCCAGGGCCTAGAGTTGAGGGAGCACGGCAGTTTTCGGGAAGAAACGCGGTTTCGCATTCCCCAGTCCATAAGAGGATGCATGATGAGGGATGAAAGACTTATCTGATATTGCAGCCCCCGGCAACTCTGGTTTGCCGTGGACGATTCTTGGCACTCGCAGCCCCCAGCGATACTGGCTTGCCGGGGCCCAGGTGCCGGCGCGCCCTTCTTCTCCTTTTCGTCCTCAAGCAGTCTGGCTAGGATATGCGAGCCCTGCGAACGAACGAGAAGCAAAAGGACGGACACTCGACCTCTAGCATGCATGCTATGACCCCGGGGTGGAAGGCTTCGGGTACTCTTCCGACGAGGAACTCCAACCCAGCGCCAAGCTCACTCTGTTCTTCAAAGGCGTGGCGGCGGCGCTCCAGCAACTCCGGGAACAGATCCCAAAGCAGTTGGCCGACGAGTCATGCTCGATTTGCGCCGGAGTTCTGGAGAAGGTGCTGGTGAAGGTGGCCTTCCGCAATCCGGGCCTCAACCTCACCAACGTCCTCAAGAGGCTGCCGGCGGACGTTGATCTTGACGCACTCAAGTCCCTCGTCGCACCCATTGTGGACAGGGTGAACGAGGTCAAAAGGGTTAACGGCGGTCGCGTAGATTAGGCCGTCCATTTTCTTCTTTTCTTGTCGCTGCCAGTCATGTCATGGGAACACTTTATTAGAGGCGTGACAAGTTATTTTTGTAATATAACTCTACCTTAGGCAAAAAATTGCTGTGTTACTTCCTTTACTCGACTCTTGGCTTTGTATGATTCTGCCCTACGCTTTCTAGGGAAACTTGCCGGTGCAGGCACCCTTGCCGCGAGCGCCGAGTGCGGAACTTCAGCAGCCTGCTGGCGGGGTCGCTACCGACAAGCAACCTTGTCGCAACTAGTTGCAGCTCACTTAAGTTGTTGAGCGGACTCGAAACAAAGTAAGGGTGCTAGCGGCTCACTTAAGTTGCTGAGCGGACTCGAAGCAAAGTAAGGGCGCTAGCAGCTCACTTAAGTTGTTGAGCAGACTCGAAACAAAGTAAAGGCGCAACTAGCTACGAGTTGGTTCCTCCGCGCACAGGTTTTCCATACAAAGCACGGTCATTCAAGGAAAATAACTCAAAAACTTAAAACACTGATTGCTCAAGCTTTAGCAACTTAGCTTTTCTGTCGTCTGCTTCCCAGCAAGGAGAAACTTTCTTGCCAGGCTTTTATCTTCAGCAGAGAACTTTGACGTTCTCGATGCCGGCTTCCGGCAAGCTTGTTGCCGAGAAGGCTTTTATCTTCAGCAGAGAACTTTGACGTTCTCAATGCCGGCTTCCGGCAAGCTTGTTGCCGAGAAGGCTTTTATCTTCAACAGAGAACTTTGACGTTCTCAATGCCGGCTTCCGGCAAGCTTGTTGCCGAGAAGGCTTTTATCTTCAGCAGAGAACTTTGACGTTCTCGATGCCGGCTTCCGGCAAGCTTGTTGCCGAGAAGGCTTTTATCTTCAGCAGAGAACTTTGACATTCTCGATGCCGGCTTCCGGCAAGCTTGTTGCCGAGAAGGCTTATGGCGAAGAACTTCGTCATTCTTGACACAAAGAAGATTGGTCTTAAGGGCGTTGCCAGCCCCCAGGCCATAACTGCGTTTAAACATGACAAGTGATTAGCATCTGAAGTGCACTTAACTCACTTGAAAATTTTGACTTCTGCTACATATTCCCTATGCCTGCTGGAATGCTTTCCGGTGCGTACGATCCAGCCAGCAGCGCTTGAGGGAACGGGCCCTTAGCGGCTATTCGGGAACTTCGCCTCCCGTAAAGGTTTACCTTCTTGGCTCTAGCGCAACCGCACAAGTTGCCGAGCGGACTCGAGGCAACATGGAGCGCAACTAGCCCCGAGAAGGTTCCTTGGCCTACAGGTCTATGTAGAAATCTCAAATAAATAGTGCATGGTATCTTCCTGTTCAACCTCTCTTTGTACGTCCACCCTACGCTTTTTGGGAACTTGTCGGCGCAAGCACCTTTGCCGCGAGCGCCGAGTGCGGAACTTCAGCAGCCTGCTGGCGGGGTCGCTGCCGACAAGCAACCTTGTCGCAACTAGTCGCAGCTCACTTAAGTTGTTGAGCGGACTCGAAACAAAGTAAGGGCGCAACTAGCTACGAGTTGGTTCCCCCGCGCACAGGTTTTCCATACAAAGAACAAGATCTCCGAGGCGGATAACCTTATATAGAAAGGAAATATCTAAAGTTTCGCATGACTTAGCTTTTCTGTTGCCGCACTGGCGTCGTTCTTTTGGACGCCTGCTTCTTAGGAGCCATGACGATGAAGAACAGTTGAGCCTTGACGAGGACGGAATGGCTGCCGCCGAAGTCTTCTTCTTCGGTGGCATGTCGATGAAGAAGATGAAGATCTAGCTCGTGTGGACGCCGGATCAGGTTCACACAATCTCGACGACCCCCTACCTGGCGCGCCAAAGATGTCGGGGAAGCTGATCCACCAACACCTATGGGGACCGGGCCCCTTTCGGTGTGGAGGGGGGCGGAGGCTGCACAAAGAGCGGATCGAGGCAGTACACGCGAGCAGTTTTACCCAGCTTCGGAGCTCTCCAGAGAGATAATACTCCTTCTGCTGCTTGTCTAATTGTATTGAGTTCTTGCTCGGGAGCGCTTAGTGCTACAGTACACACAAGCTGCTAACAAGACCGAGCGTGAGAGTGTTCCTGATGCTTCGAATGAGCCAAACCCCCTTCTACGTTGCGCTTGGGCCTCCTTTTATACTTTAAAGGGGTCACCGACAGGTGGCAACGTAGACTAGAAGGGTAAAAATGGAAAAGGATGCGGTAGGTGCAGCTACCGCTACTGTGGACATAGTGCGCCCTACCTAACTCTGACGGCAGGGGACAAGGTCATTGAATGCCCGTCTAAGTTTCCTAAACAGTGCAAAAAGTGACCGTTAGGAGCGCCACCGTTTGCCACGATGGCCTTCTCTTCATCTCCGCTTGCCACCGCGTACCCCTGGCTGCACAGGCTCCCGCCACGCGCCCCTGAGGAAGCCTCATGGCGACATGCGGGTGGGTGCGCTAGAGCGTGGGTACAGAGTGGCAGCGGGCCCCCGGCGAGTACCTTGTCGGGGTCGTTGTCTTGTCGAGTCCAGAAGCTTGTCGCTCACCGGACCTTGCCGGGACGTGCGGTGCGTCGCGACAAGTTTCTTGAAGTGCCGTGGTTGGCCTTCCCGGCAAGCTCCTCTCCTCTTGCCGGGGCCTTGTCTCTTCCCGGCAAGATCCTCTTGCCGGGGCCTGGGTTGGCCTTCCAGGCAAGCTCCTCTTGCCGGGGCCTTGGTTTGAGTACTTTGTTCTTGAATGGTCTTCAAGGGAACCACGGAGGGTCTTGGCGGTCAGCCGGCAAGCCTTGCCGCGGGATGCTGCGACCGCCCGTGCACAAGTTCGGGGTACTAGGGTACCCCTACTCTAGTACACCGACACTAAACATAGAATCAGTAGGAGTCACATGAATCACTTTAAGATCTTCATCATTATTTTCATGGAAACTAGAAGAACACGCTTTAATAAACCAATATTTTTTAGGACACATCATAGCAGTTCTTTCTTTTCACTCATCAATGGAAATTCTCATGGCTTTGAGAGACTCATTGATATCATGCTTGGTTGTACTAGATCTATGTTTCAAATAATAAACATCAAGAGAAATTCTATCCATGTTCCTAGCCAAACCATCAATCTTGAGCATTTTGTCTTCAATCAAAGCATTGAAATTCTTTTGCGAACTCATAAATTCTTTAACACTATTATCAATTTCAGAGGGCATCTTATTGTAATTTCCATAATAATTGTTGTAGGAATTACCATAATTATTAGAGGAAATACTAGGAAAAGGCCTAGGATTAAAATTACCTCTATACACGTTATTACCAAAATTGTTCCTACCAACAAAATTCACATCCATAAATTTATTATTATTTTCAATCAAAGTATATAAAGGAATATCATTAGGATCAATAGGAGTACTCTTGGTAGCAAATAATTTCATAAGCTCATCCATCTTTCCACTCAAAACATTAAACTCTTCAATTGCATGCACTTTTTTACTAGTGGAAGATCTTTCGGTATGCCATTGAGAAAAATTAACATAAAAGTACCTCCCACGGCCGAATCTAAAAGATTTCTAGAAGCAAAATTCAATCCGGCATAAAAATTCTATATAATCATCCACAAATTCGAACCATGAGTAGGGAAATTTTGTATCATCAATTTCATCCTCTCCCAAGATTGTGCAACATGTTCATGGTCAAGTTGCTTAAAATTCATAATATCATTCCTAAAGGAGATGACCTTAGCGGGAGGAAAATACTTGGAAGTAAAAGCATCTTTACACTTATTCCATGAATCAATACTATTTTAAGGCAAAGATGAAAACCAAGTTTTAGCATGATCTCGAAGCGAGAATGGAAATAGCTTCAATTTAACAATATCATTATCCACATCTTTTTTATTTTGCATATCACACAAATCAATGAAATTATTAAGATGGGATGCGGCATCTTCATTGGGAAGGCCAGAAAATTGATCTTTCATAACAAGATTCAGCAAAGCGGTATTAATTTCATAGGATTCCGCATTAATAGCGGGATCAATAAGAGTACTAATAAAATCATTACTATTTGTGTTATAAAAGTCACACAATTTGGTATTCTCTTGAGTCATTGTGACAAAGCAAACAATCCAACACATGAGCACACAAAAAGCAAAAGGAGAAGGCGGACGAAAGAGGGGCGAAGATAAGGCAAATCTTTTCGAAAATCGTTTTAGAAGTGGGGGAGAGGAAAACTAGAGGCAAATGGCAAATAATGTAATGCAAGAGATGAGAGTTTATAATGGGTACTTGGTATGTCTTGGCATGGTGTAGATCTCCCCGGCAACGGCGCTAGAAATTCTTCTTGCTACTCTTTGAGCTTGTGTTGGTTTTCCCTTGAAGAGGAAAGGGTGATGCAGTGAAGTAGAGTAAGTATTTCCCATAGTTTTAAGAGCCAAGGTATCAATACAGCAGGAGACAACACGCAAATCACCTAAAACCTGCACAAACAAACACCAACTTGCACCCAACATGATAAGGGGTTGTCAATCCCTTCATGGTTATTTGCAAAGTGAGATCTGATAGAGATGGATAAATGGTAAAGTAATATTTTTGGTTTATGGAACGGAAAGTAAAAGATTGCACAAAAAGTAAATAGGAAACTAAAATTGTAGACCGGAAACTTATATGATGGAAAATAGACCCGGGGGCCATAGGTTTCACTAGAGGCTTCTCTCAAGCTAGAATATTACGGTGGGTGAACAAATTACCCTGGATGTCTTATATGATGGAAACTTAGCGGAAGAAATAGGTAGGTGGAGTAACGAGGGGCCCGCAAGGGTGGGGGGCATGCCCTACCCTCCTTGGCGCA
Organism: Triticum dicoccoides; assembly: GCF_002162155.2. Classification (NCBI taxonomy): domain Eukaryota; kingdom Viridiplantae; phylum Streptophyta; class Magnoliopsida; order Poales; family Poaceae; genus Triticum; species Triticum dicoccoides. Next base: position 394,712,003 of record NC_041386.1, read on the forward strand.
CCCTCCGTCCTTGTGGGGCCTCATGGCTTCCCTGACGTGTACTCCAAGTCCTCTAGCTGTCTTCTGGTCCAAGAAAAATCATCACGAAAGTTTCATACCGTTTGGACTCCGTTTGATATTCCTTTTCTGCAAAACTCTAAAACATGGAAAAACCAGAAACTGGCACTGGGCTCTTGGTTAATAGGTTAGTCCCAAATATAATACTCCCTCCGTTTCTTTTTAGTATGCATATAAGGTTTGGTCAAATTCAAGCTTAGTAGAGTTTGACTAACTTTATATTAAAAAATATAAACATTCACAATATGAAATCAATATTATCAGATGCACCATGAAACATATTTTCATACTATATAGTTTTAGTATTGTAGATGTTCATATTTTTTATATAAGTTTGGTCAAACTTTGTGTAGTTTGACTTTGACCAAATCTTATATGCGGAGTAAAAAGAAATGGAGGGAGTATAAAATAGCATAATAATGCATATAGAACATCCAAAACAGATAATATAATAGCATGGAACAAGCAAAAATTATAGATACGTTGGAGACGTATCAGTGGTGTCGAAGAAGTGGCGCACGGTGGTGGGGTCCTTGGACTTGTATGCCCACATTGCGGTACCCTACTGTTGTCAAGCGAGGAGGCGGTGATTGAGCATGACCTGGAATATCCTAGTTAGCTTGACACCAGCCTATTTCACGCTAAGAATGCATTTTTGCAGCATTTCCCCTTCCCCGAAAGGCCCCCAGCCGGGGCTTTTCTTGATCCATGACGTCAGTCTCATGGGCGGTCCAAATCTGAATTCCGAGGCCGCCGCTCAAGCTGCGTCACGTGGTTCTATGATATAAAACCACTCTCTCTGCCATACCATGACAGTGTCTATAAACATGCCCACCGACCACCCTACGCGAGTGAGCTTGCTAACCATGGCTCCCCACAGTCCGCTTATTGGCCGTCTACAATCTTCGGCTTCACATTGAATACCTTCAACCATAAACCGAAGTGCAGAGGGACCCGAAGGAAATCCTCACAAATGATGATGAGAGATGAAGGGTGGAGGTCGGAGTTCAGGGCTAGATCGTGAAAATCTAGCCCATAAAAATACATCAACCCTCGAACGAATGGTGGAGGGGAAAGCCTAGCCCCCTCATGAAGTGGGGGACGAACACCACCCTCTTGCCAGGCTGTGGTGTGGGAATGACCTGGCCTGCTTCTGGGGCCTGGTGAGAGACTGTGTCTGGAAGATAGCCAACACACTTGAAGTTCTCGATGTCCTTGTTGGTAATAGTCGAGGCCTCCCATTTACCCTCCATGCTGGATCTCACCATCTCCTAGTGAGGGAAGGGATCCTCAGAGAAAGGTCATGATGGGGTGCTTGAGCTCTAAAGATCAAGAGAGGTGTGGCGAAGGGAAGAATGAAGTACATGCATGACTGTCGTTCTTCCCTTTTCATAAGCAACCAGGATACCAGGCGTCCTTTAAATGTGACGTTGGCCTCACCACTTCCTGATATATCCGAAGTGTCACGCGCGGATTGATGCGGGGGATCATGGACCAAATCTCTTAAAAAGGGAACACATTCTTTGCCTAGATGAGACACATCGACAAAGGGGTTGCCTCGGGCCTCACAGTGATCCCTCATAATGGTGCGATTGGATGCGGCCCTTCGCCAAAAGTTATAAGTGAAGGATATTGTTCACACTCGAACGATTGTCGCTCTAAGACGAGTAAACCAGATAGTTCGAAATCCAAACACGGTACGATGTATGGTCGAACTAAATCAAGTACCATTTGAAGGCTTAACTAGAGGAGGCTCATTCCAAGTATTCAGAAAAGAGGAACTCGCCTGCAAGCCGGAGCCTGCACACTTGGAAGATATGAGAAGCCAACATTGAAGTCTAGTTCGGGGGCACTGAGGGAGTCATGGACTAGGGGGTCCTCGGGAGGCCAGCGTCTCTCTCATGGGCCGGACTGATGGGCCACCCCATATCCGGACTGAAGACTTCTTATGCCTTGAAGTGCACCCCAAGTCATGATGGACAATCTGATGTTTCCTTCGTATAACCGACAATCTGTAAACCCTAGTGCCCCTAGTGTCTATATAAACCAGGGGGCTTGGTCCGTAGATGGGAAGAACAATCACCATCCTACTAGTTAGGGTTTAGTTCGTCTGATCTCGTGGTAGATCTACTCTATAACCCTCTTATACACAAGAAATAGAATCAAGCAGGACGTAGGGTTTTACCTCTTAGAGAGGGCCCGAACCTGGGTAAACATCAGGTCCTATGTCTACTGTTCCCCATTGATGCAAGGTCCACAGTTCTGGACCCCCTACCCGAGATCCGCTGGTTTTGACACCGACAACTATGTCATATGTTAGTCCCCAAAAATGATATAAAGTTGCTAGTAGATGAGTATAAGACATCCAGGATTTATACTTTAATAGCATGGAACAATAAAAAATTATAGATACATTGCAGACATATCAGCTTCCAACTAGCAAAATTTGTACCATCAAAATAAGGACCTCTACGGTGATAGTTGCCCTCGCTAGATGGCGTACTCTCCTAGGTTGTGAAACCAAGGCTATGATCACCAAAACTATGGAAATCAAGGCTAATAGAGACCAAAGCTCTGATACTACTTCTAGGATCGAAAGTATGTCTAGAGGGTGGGTGATTAGAACACTTCACCAAATAAAAATCTATCGTTTTCCCAATTTTAGTTGTGGGTAGATTTTAGCAATTATGACAAGTCAAGCAATCAACCTACACATGCAATTCTAAGAGTATAATAGCAGAAAGTAAAATATTGCATATGAAGGTAAAGGGAAGGGTTTGGAGAAGGCAAATGGAATGGAGAAACAAAGATTTTTGGCCTCGTTCTGATAGGCGGTCCTATCGTACATCCATGTTGATGAGACTTCCACGAAGGGTAACGGTTGTGCAAGTCCATGGAGGGCCTCGCCCATGAAGGGTCCATGAAGAAGCAAACCTGTCTATCCCACCATGGCCATCACCCACAAAAGACTTGCCTCACTCATGTAGATCTTCATGAAGTAGGCGATCTCCTTATCCTTATAAACTTGGTTCAACTCCACATCATATCTGAGGCTTCCAAGCGACACCTAACAAATATAGGAGACACCACTCTCCGAATGGTAATAGACTGTGTTCATGATAAGCTCCTTGCTCTTGTGCTTCAAATGATAGTCTCGCCAACACTCGACTCTGTCTCGAAAATTTGGCTATGGTGGAAGAGGGATTTGAGTGGAAAACAACTTGCGGAAGGCTAGAAATCAAGGTTCAAATGGTAGGAATGGAATCTCTTGATCTCAACACATGAGTAGGTGGTTCTCTCTCAGAAAATGGATGGTTGAAGTGTAGGCATGTTTTGATGGCTCTCTCTAATGACAAGAAGGGGGTGGAGAGGTATATACAGCCTCCACACAAAATCTAACCATTACACACTTTTGACCCGTCTCGGCGTCACCGATTAGGAAACTCGGTGCCACTGATCTGTTCAAAAATATGAACATTAGGAATCTCAGTGGGACCAACGGGAACAACTTGGTGGGACCAATGTGCTATGGATTAGGGAAAACTTCATCTCGGTGGCACCGATTGCATCAACTTGGTGAGACCAAAGTGAGTGGAATGGGCAACAGAGAATCTGTCTAGCCAACTCGATGAGACCGATTGCAACATCTCGGTGGGACCGAAGTGCATGCAACGAGTCACAGAGCGCTGGCACCATCTCAGTGCGACCGAGATCCATATCGATGTGACCTAATCGATAGGGTTTTGGTAGTGGCTATGTCAACACGAACTCGGTTGCTCCTGGTAGGAAGTATCGGTTGGAGTTTAGGTTTTGGACATATTTGGATAGAGAAAGAGGATGAGGGTTTTGGAGCAATATCACTAAGAACTTTGAGAAAGTAGACCATTAAGCAACACCTCATCCCCTTTTAATAGTATTTGTTTTCCTATGGACTCAATGTGATCTTGGATCACTTAAAAAAAGTAGAGTCTTGAGCTTTTGCCAATCATTGTCCTTAACATTTTGAGGGGTCCACATCTCTATGTCATGCCATGCCAATCATTGAACATCCTGGAATATTTATCTTGAATGGATATTATTTCAATGATATATACGTTGTTATGAATTACCAAAACCACCCGAGGATTTGTTGCACTTTTAGGTTCCTATGCATAAACTTACCAAATATTTCTAAACTACTAGTATATATTTACCATAAACACACATATGACCATCATGTATTTCTAAACTACTAATATTTACACTAGGCACAAATCTAAAAATGCATACAGGAGAGTTTGAACGATTGGAGTTTGAATGCAGCTTGAGGTCTTTGATGTTGGTGGGGGAGGGGGACACGGCCGCATGGCTAGCCATCGAGGTGGAGCTCGGCGGCGGTGGTGGCAGCAGGGATGAGATGCCGTCTCTAGTGTTGGAGGATGAGGCCATGCCCGCCTGCGGCAACGCGAGGAGGGGTACAGTGGCAGGGGTGAGGAGCATTGACAAGGGGCGCGCGCGACGACGAGGA
>NC_041386.1:394717030-394750056 GCF_002162155.2 Triticum dicoccoides
GGATGGGGTATATGGCCCGCCACACATATGGCAAGAAGCAATGGCAGTCCATACCAGGAGGCCGCCATTGCTAAAATGACCTCCTCCTCCCCCCCCCGCGACAAAAGTTATGGTGATTTTAGGTGTGGCGGGGCTATAGAATTACCTGCCACAACTTATAGAAAGAGTAGTGGCGAGCGCCATAAGCTTCCCATCGCTGATGTCTTTCATAACGGGATAAGATTTGGAATGGTTCACTTGTGGCGGGAGAGAGGATTCACTCGCCACTACAACTCATAGTTGTGATGGGCCGATTTTTCTACCCGCCACTACTTGCTTTGAAAAATAGCTGTGGTGGGTGCCCCGTCATGCTCGCCACTAATTTGTGATCTCCTATAAGCCCTTCCTAGTTGTGCACCCACGTTGGATAAAAGTATCCCTCGCTCTAGCCTCCAATCATGTTCACACCTCCCTAAATAGGTCGTGATTCTCCACATGTTAAAGAGAGGACCATAAACGAAGAGTTCCGGCATGTCTGTAGATAACCTCCATTAGATACATACTTTTATCATTAAAGACCTCATCATCTCTACATAGCCAAAGCAACCAAATAATTGCAAGAGCTCCTACCCCGAGAAGAGTTTCAAAGTTGTGATCAATCTCATGCAACCAGTTGCCAAATACGTTGACAACACTACAAGGAGGATAAAATCTAGAAGCTATTGGGATGGCTGACCATATAGAAAGAGCCAATTTGCATTGGAAGAATAAATGTTTTATTGTCCCATCATGGTGATAAAAGACACATTGCAGACGTCCATGCTAATTCCACTTAATACGATTATCTTTAATAAGAATGACTCCACGATGAATATACCATGCAAATATTTTTTTCGTAAGATGTATCATCATCTTCCAGATCTTCTTGTTATTATTAACTAGCACATCAGACTGGATTAACGCTGTATAAAAGGATTCTACTAAGAATTGCCCATTCCCATCGAGGTTCCATCGGAATACATCAGACCCATGTGACAAATACAACGTGAACAACAGCTGGAGCGAGGTGTTCCACGATTGGAGTTCGGGTCCAATTAAATCTCATCTGAATGTCACGTTTGGCAAAAATGATTCCATTACCGTGGCGATAGTATCATCCTTGTGGCGCACAATGTTGTATACAGCCGTATTGTTCCTGGAGTGTGACATTTCCTAGCCACTTGTCCTCCACGAATTCTAATTGCCGAGATATCCTTAATCGAGAAGGATCAATAGTAGAAGAAATATTTCTTCGTAGCCATTAGACCCAGCCAAAAGTGGTAATCTCCAAGCTTCCAGTATACTTAGGATACTACGTTGGAACCCACTTATTTCCTCCTTAGGAGGGTTTGCCATACACCATCTTCCGCCACTAATTGAAACAACCATATGCCAAGGCGGGCCCTATTCATAACCTCAAGGTCATTAGTACTTGTGAGCTGCGTTGGGATTTCCTCGAAGTGCAGGGGATGATGCAATACAGCAGAGATACATATTTCCCTCAGTTATGAACCAAGGTTATCAATACAGTGGGAGAATCACGCAATAACTTGTTAGCAGCACCTTCACACAAAAGAACAAATCCTCACACTCGTGATGACGCACAAGTATAGGGGATCAATTGTAGCTCTTTTCAATCAGAGTGTCGAACCCAACGAGGAGGAGAAGGAAATGACAAGTGGTTTTCAGCAAGGTAATGTCCGCAAGTGCTGAAATTGTAAGTAATAAAGTAGTTTGATAGCAAGATATTTTGTAACGAGCAAGTAATGATACTAGTAACTAAAGTGTAGCAAGGTAGCCCAATCCTTTTGAGTCAAAGGACATGCCAAAACGGTCTCTTATATTAAGGAAAGCATTCTTGAGGGTACACAGGAATTTTATCTAGTCACTTTTGTCATGTTGATTTGATTCGTGTTCGCTACTTTGATAATTTGATATGTGGGTTGACCGGTGCTTAGGTGTTGTTCTTACTTGAAGAAACCTTCTACATACGATTAACCCTCCCGCACGCATCCGCAACTACGAGAAAAGTATTAAGGATAAATCCTAACCATAGCCTTAAACTATTGGATACAATCGGTCCCTTACGAAATAGTGCATAAACTGGGCTTTAAGCTTTTGTCACTCTCGTAACCCATCATCTAATTGGTACTCCACAATGCATTCCCTTAGGCCCAAATATGGTGTAGTGTCATGTGGTCGACGTTCACATGACACCACTAAGGGAATCACAACATACATACTATCAAAATATCGAATACATATCAAGTTCACATGATTACTTGCAACATGATTTCTCTCGTGACCTCTAGAACAAAAGTAACTACTCGCAAGTGAAAAACATGCTCATGATCAGAGGGGTATTAAATAGCTTAATGGATCTAAACATATAATCTTCCAACAAATAAACCATATAGTAATCAACTATAAGATGTAATCAACACTACTAGTGACCCACAAGCACCAATCTATAGTTCCGATAACAAGATTGTACACAATAGATGAACTAGGGTTTGAGATGAGATGGTACTATTGAAGATGTTGATGGAGATTGCCCTTCGCAAGATGGGAGAGTTGTTGGTGATGATGATGATGATGATTTCCCCTCCAGGAGAGATCTTCCCCTGGCGGAATCGCTTCGCCGGAGGGCAAAAGTGCTCCTGCCCAAGTTCTGCCTCAATACGGCGTTGCTCTGTCCCGAAAGTCCTCTCCTTATTTTTTAGGTCAAATGACTTATATAACAGAAGATGGGCACCAGAGGTGGGCCTGGGTGAGCACAACCCACCAGGGCGCGCCTGGGCTCCCTGGCGTCCCAGGTGGGTTGTGCCCACCTGGTGGGCCCCCTCTAGTACTTATTTGCTCCAATATTCTTCATATTTTCCATAAAAATTCTTCGTGAACTTTCAGCTTGTTTGGAGTTGTGTAGAATAGGTAGCCTGACGTAGCTTTTCCAGGTCCAGATTTCCAGCTGCCAGAATTCTCCCTCTTTGTGTGTACCTTGCATATTATGAGAGAAAAGGCATTACAATTACTCCAAATAGCATTATTATGCATAAAAACATCATAAATAACAGTAGGAAAACATGATGCGAAATGGACGTATCAACTCCCCCTAGCTTAGAGCTCACTTGTCCTCAAGCGAAAACCGAAGTCGGAAAGCATGTCCAGATGCTTAGAGAGTGAGGTGTCGATAAAAACAAAATAAGGACATAGAAGCATCATGTTGATTATTAGAACAGTAACAAAATCAAACATTAAGACTCTTATCATAGACTTCTCATGAATAAGTGACAATGCATCACACTATCGATGTATAAAGCAAAAATTCTATTAGAAACCAACAAACTATGTTTTCAACTTTGCAACTACAATGCATCATGTTTTCAGGAAGGGTCACATATCGGAGCCTTTAGGCAAGTCCACATACTCAACCATCATAAAGTATTCTATGATTGCTAACACTCACCACATAAACATGAGCAAAAAGTTTCAACCGGACACATAGAAAGATAAAGGCTTATAGTTTCGCCTCCCAACATATTCACGTCAAGGGTGATGTCAACAATAATAACTCATGCTTCCCATATTCAACTGGACATATATGCCTAGATCTTTCCTCACCACATGATGCTTTCCAAAGGAGAAAAATAAAAAGGAATAGAGAGAAACTTGACTCTTTGCATAAAAGTAAATACATAAAAGTAAAAGATAGGCCCTTCGCAGAGGGAAGCAGAGGTCGCGATGCACTTATTTTTTTGTATGCTCAACCACTTAGTGCAAAACAATGTCCCATTGTATTGCCCCTTGTGATGGCAACCTTTATTATGTAGTCTGTCGCTTTTATTATTCACCATCACAAGTTCGTACAATGCTCAATTTTCTCTTACACTAAATGATCTCACACTTTTAGAAGCATTTTTTATTGCCTTATTGCACCGATGACAACTTACTTGAGGGATCTTGCTCAATCCCTAGGTAGGTATGGTGGACTTGAAAATAAGATTTGGGTTTAAGGTTCTTTGGATGCACAAGTAGTATCTCTATTAGTGTCGAATTCTTGGCTAGCAAAGATAGGGGGCAAGCACCACATGTTGAAGGATCTATGACAATATAAATTGTATGTGAATATGAACAAATATAAATTATTAAGTTGTCTTCCTTGTCCAACTTCATCTATTTTAGCATATAATATTTTGATGGGGGCTCAGAATTGCAAAAGATTTCTATGATAGTATATTTATATGTGAATCTTCTCTTCCCTTATTAATTCTTTCATGACTTGCATCATTGAGTAATGCTATGTTTGTCAATCTCTAATAAAATTTTCTACTTATACTTTTTCTTATGTGGTGTCATCACCTACCATAAGATTAGCATATGATCTTCTTGATTTATTTCCTTTCCTTTTTATTTATTTCCTATCTTTTTATTGCAACGTGGAAGTAAAGAAAGCAAAAACTCAAATTAAACTTTATTATATATCTTGCACACGATTACAAGGATAGATCACAAAGCAAACTCTCGAAAACAAAGGATCAAACTAAACTTTTATTCATCTAAAGCAAAAGATTGAAATAAAACAAGTGGCAAAAGATAGTGGGGATGATACGATATCGGGGCACCTTCCCCGAGCTAGGCCGAAGCCAAGGGGAGTGTCCATACCCGATACTCAATTTTCTTTTGGTGATGAAGAATAAGGTGGTGGTGATGAAGAAGAAATCTTGTCCTTAAGGATCAAGAGATTCTCCAATGGACGGATGACGCTCCGGAGAAAGATGATGTTCTCTTGATGCAGAATAATTTCACGGTTGAGATACTTATTTTGCACACGACCCGTTTCAATGATGTGAAAGGCTTCAATCTCACTAGGAGTAATATGAGCATAATAGGGTTTAAGGATATCTTCTTCTTCCTACTCGGCTGGCAGCGCTTGCTTGACCACCTGAGGTTGATCAACAGTGGCCTCCTTGCTCTTGTTTTCCTTGACGGCTTCTACGAGCTCTTCTCTCTTCAGCTCGATCTTCATTAGCCAAGCATTCTCTTCTACGTTGTTGGAGGAGGAAGAAAACATGATTCCTGGCTTAACAGATCTGACCAGACACAACAAGAAAAGAGGATAGAGGATTTCTCCATGATACGGTGGTCAATATGCTCGGGGGGTATATAAAGAATTTTTTTAACTTGGGAAACAAGCAAATGGTAGAAAAACGGAGTCCGGAAGGTACCCAAGGTGGGCACAACCCACCTGGGCGCGCCTGGCTTGTGCCCACCAGGGTATGCTTCCTGGAAATTTCTTATTTTCCTAATTTTCTAAATATTCCAAAACTGACAAAAAATATTTTTGCAGATTTTTCGGGGTCCGTTTACTTACCATATCACGTACCTCCTTATTATCACTATTCCGCAGTGTTCCGGAAGGACTCTTTTATGTGTTCTTCCGGTGTCAAAGTTTGGATAATACTACTTTCAACATTAATGGGCGTACCTGAGATATTATGTTTTATTCATTGCCCATTAACAACCTTCGAGTTAGTAGCTTCGACATTATTTATTTTGATAGCTCCAGCCCGATAAACCTCCTCGATAACATAGGGTCCTTCCAATTTTGAGAGGAGTTGTCCTACAAAGAATCTAAAACGAGAGTTGTACAAAAGAACATATTCTCCAACTTTAAACTCACACTTTTGAATTCTTTTATCATGCCATCTTTTTACTTTTCCTTTAAATAACTTGGCATTTTCATAAGCTTGGGTTCTCCATTCATCTAATGAGCTAATATCAAATAACTTCTTTTCACCGGCAAGTTTTAAGTCATAGTTGAGTTCTTTGACTGCCAAATATGCTTTATGTTCTAACTCAAGAGGCAAATGACAAGCTTTTCCATAAACCATTTTATAAGGAGACATACCCATAGGATTTCTATATGTTGTTCTATAATCCCAAAGTGCATCATCTAATTTCTTAGACCAATTCTTCCTGGACCTATTGGCAGCTTTTGCAAGTTAATTTTATTTCTCTATTGCTAAGTTGAACTAGACCACTAGACTGATAAGGTAATGCAGTTCTATGGTTAACATCATACTTGGCAAGCATTTTACGGAAAGCACCATGAATAAAATGTGAACCACCATTTGTCATTAAAAATCTAGGGACTCCAAGCCTTGTGAAAATAACTTCCTTAAGCATTTTAATAGAGGTGTTATGATCAGCACTACTGGTTGGAATAGCTTCTACCCATTTAGTAACATAATCAACAACAAGCAAAATATGTGTATACCCATTAAATGAAGGAAAAGGTCCCGTGTAATTGTCAGGACCCTGATTCTAAGTCACACTGATCTAGCCTTTAACACCTCATATCACTTTGCGGCCTCACGCAAGGTATCCCCACAGGTGTCGCCTTACCATGGCCCGGGACCGTTTGCGCCTTTTGGCTCACGTATATGATAGTGTCGCTAGCATCCATATGACAGAGAACCCAGGCCGACATGACTAGTAGTGAACCCAAAGTGGCACTAACTTACGGGGACGGGCATACATGAATCAACATCGAGCATGTCGGTCAGCAGCGTGTGAATTCGGGCTGTAGCAACTGGGCTAACAGGACTTCGGGAAGCCAGGCTATAGCAGGATAGCAGGACTCCGGATGTCACTGTTTGACATTTCCCCGAAGGGACAGACATAGGAACAAAGTGAATCACATGCCGGCCAGTCTAATTGTTCCGGAGCAGTAGTGCTGGGCTAGGAGTGTTGGGTAACGTAGCAGAAATTCAAAATTTTCCTACGTGTCACCAAGATCTATCTATGGAGAAACCAGCAACTAGGGGAAGGAGAGTGCATCTACATACCCTTGTAGATCGCTATGTGGAAGCGTTCAAGAGAACGGTTTAAAGGAGTCGTACTCGTCGTGATCCAAATCACCGGAGATCCTAGTGCCGAACGGACGGCACCTCAGCGTTCAACACACGTACAGCCCGGTGACGTTTCCCATGCCTTGATCCAGCAAGGAGAGAGGGACAGGTTGAGGAAGACTCCATCCAGCAGCAGCACAATGGCGTGGTGGTGGTGGAGGAGCGTGGTACTCCAGCAGGGCTTCGCCAAACACCGCAAGAGACGAGGAGGAGAGAGGTAGGGCTGCGCCAGGGAAAGATCAAATCGTGTGTCTTGCAGCCCTCCTAACCTCAAGTATATATAGGGGAAGGGGAGGGGCTGCGCCCCCATCTAGGGTTCCCTCCCTAGGGGAGGCGGCAGCCCCCAAAACCCATCTAGGGTGCGGCCAAGGGGGGAGAGAAGGGAGGCGCACCTGGGGTGGGCCTTAGGGCCCATATGCCTTAGGGTTGGGCCTTGGTGGGGGGGGCACACTGGCCCACCTGGGGTTGGTCCCCTCCCACACTTGGCCCACACAACCTTCTGGGGCTGGTGGCCCCACTTGGTGGACCCCTGGGACCCTCCCGGTGGTCCCGGTACGTTACGGATAAACCCCGAAACTTTCCGGCGACCAAAACAGGACTTCCCATATATAAATATTTACCTCCGGACCATTCCGGAACTCCTTGTGACGTCCGGGATCTCATTCGGGACTCCGAACAACATTCGGTAACCACGTATATCTATTCCCTATAACCCTAGCGTCATCGAACCTTAAGTGTGTAGACCCTACGGGTTCGGGAACCATGCAGACATGACCGAGACGTTCTCCGGTCAATAACCAACAGTGGGATCTGGATACCCATGTTGGTTCCTACATGTTCCACGATGATCTCATCGGATGAACCACGATGTCGAGGATTCGATCAATCCCGTATACAATTCCCTTTGTCTAGCGGTACGATACTTGCCCGAGATTCGATCGTCGGTATCCCAATACCTTGTTCAATCTCGTTACTGGCAAGTCTCTTTACTCGTTCCGTAACACATCATCCCATGATCAACTCCTTAGTCACATTGTGCACATTATGATGATGTCCTACCGAGTGGGCCCAGAGATACCTCTCCGTTTACACGGAGTGACAAATCCCAGTCTCGATTCGTGCCAACCCAACAGACACTTTCGAAGATACACGTAGTGCACCTTTTTAGCCACTCAGTTACGTTGTGACGTTTGGCACACCCAAAGTATTCCTACGGTATCCGGGAGTTGCACAATCTCATGGTCTAAGGAAATGATACTTGACATTAGAAAAGCTTTAGCATACGAACTACACGATCTTTGTTCTAGGCTTAGGATTGGGTCTTGTCCATCACATCATTCTCCTAATGATGTGATCCCGTCATCAACGACATCCAATGTCCATGGTCAGGAAACCGTAACCATCTATTGATCAACGAGCTAGTCAACTAGAGGCTTACTAGGGACATGGTGTTGTCTATGTATCCACACATGTATCTGAGTTTCCTATCAATACAATTCTAGCATGGATAATAAACGATTATCATGAATAAGGAAATATAATAATAATCAATTTATTATTGCCTCTAGGGCATATTTCCAACAGTCTCCCACTTGCACTAGAGTCAATAATCTAGTTCACATCGCCATGTGATTAACACTCACAGGTCACATCGCCATGTGACAAACATCCAAGAGTTTACTAGTGTCACTAAACTAGTTCACATCATCATGTGATTAAGACTCAATGGGTTCTGGGGTTTGATCATGTTTTGCTTGTGAGAGAGGTTTTTAGTCAACGGGTCTGCAACAATCAGATCCGTATGTACTTTGCAAATCTCTAGGTCATACTATAAATGCTGCTTCCACGCTCGACCTGGAGCTATTCCAAATGGCTGCTCCACTATACGTATCCGATTTGCTACTCAGAGTCATTCAGGTAGGTGTTAAAGCTTGCATCGATGTAACCCTTTATGCCGAACTCTTTATCACCTCCATAATCGAGAAACATGTCCTTATTACTCCAAGGACAATTTTGACCGCTATCTAGTGATCCACTCCTGGATCACCTTTGTACCCTCTTGCCATACATGTGGCAAGGCACACATCAGGTGCGGTACTCAACATGGCATACCGTATAGAGCCTACGACAAAAGCATAGGGGACGACATTCGTCCTTTCTCTTTCTTCTGCCGTGGTCGAGCTTTAAGTCTTAAATTCATACCTTACAACTCAGGCAAGAACTCCTTCTTTGACTGATCCATCTTGAACACCTTCAAGATCATGTCAAGGTATGTGCTCATTTGAAAGTACCATTAAGCGTTTTGATCTATCCTTATAGATCTTGATGCTCAATGTTCAAGTAGCTTAATCCAGGCTTTCCATTGAAAAACACTTTCCAAATAACCTTATATGCTTTCCAGAAATCCTACGTCATTTCCGATCAACATTATGTCAACAACATATATTCATCAGAAATTCTATAGTGCTCCCACTCACTTCTTTGGAAATACAGGTTTCTCATAAACTTTGTATACACCCAAAATCTTTGATCATCTCATCAAAGCATACATTCCAACTCCGAGATGCTTACTCCAGTCCTTAGAAGGATTGCTGGAGCTTTGCATACTTATTAGCATCTTTCAGGATTGACAAAACCTTCCAGTTGTATCACATACAACCTTTCCTCCAGAAAATTGTCGAGGAAACAATGTTTTGACATCCTATCTGCAAGATTTCATAAATAATGCAGTAATCGCTACTATAATTCCAACAGACTCTTAGCATCGCTACGAGTGAGAAAGTCTCATCGTAGTCAACTCCTTGAACTTGTCGGAAAACATCTTAATGACAAGTCGAGCTGTCTTGATGGTGATACTTACCATCATTGTCCGTCTTCATTTTAAAATCCATCTGTACTCAACAGCCTTACGACCATCGAGTCGTTCTGCCAAAGTCTACACTTTGTTTTCATACATGGATCCTCTCTCGAATTTTATGGCCTCGAGCCATTTATCGGAATCCGGGCCCACCATCGCTTCTCCATAGCTCGTAGGTTCATTGTTGTCTAGCAACATGACTTCCAAGACAGGATTACGTACCACTCTGAAGTAGTACGCATCCTTGTCATCCTACGAGGTTTGGGAGTGACTTGATCCGAAGTCTCATGATCAATATCATAAGCTTCCACTTCAATTGGTGTAGGTGCCACAGGAACAACTCTTTGTGCCCTGCTATACACTAGTTGAAGTGACGGTTCAATAACCTCATCAAGTCTCCACCATCCCCCCACTCAATTCCTTCAAGAGAAACTTCTCCTCGAGAAAGGACCCGATTCTAGAAACAATCCCTTATTGCTTTCGGATCTGAGACAGGAGGTATACCCAACTGTTTTGGGTGTCCTATGAAGATGGATTTATCTGCTTTGGGTTCGAGCTTATCAGCCCGAAACTTTTTCATATAAGCGTCGCAGCCCCAAACTTTTAAGAAATGATAGCTTAGGTTTCTCTAAACCATAGTTCATATGGTGTCATCTCATCGGAATTACGTGGTGCCCTATTTAAAGTAAATGTGGTTGTCTCTAATGCCTAACCCATAAACTATCATGGTAATTCGATAAGAGACATCATGGTATGCATCATATCCAATAGGGTGCAGTTATGATGTTCGGACACACCATCACACTATGGTGTTCCAGGCTGTATTAGTTGTGAAACAATTTCCACAATGTCTTAATTCTGTGCCAAACTCGTAATTCAGATGTTCATCTCTATGATCATATCATAGATATTTTATCCTCTTCTCATGACGATGTTCAACTTCAGTCTGAAATTACTTGAACCCTTCAATAATTCAGACTCATGATTCATCAAGTAAATATACTCAACATCTACTCAAATCATTTGTGAAGTAAGAACATAATGATATCCACTACATGCCTCAGCACTTATTGGACTGCACACATCGAAATGTATTACTTCTAACAAGTTGCTTTCTGGTTCCATTTTACTGAAAACGAGGCTTTCAGTCATCTTGCCCATGTGGTATGATTTGCATGTCTCAATTGATTCAAAAATCAAGTGAGTCCAAACGGTCCATTTGCATGGAGTTTCTTCATGCATATACACCAATGGACATGGTTTGCATGTCTCAAACTTTTCAAAGAACGAGTGAGCCCAAAGATCCATCAACATGGAGCTTCTTCATGCGTTTTATACCGATATGACTTACGTGGCAGTGCCACAAGTAGGTGGTACTATCATTACTATCTTCTATCTTTTGGCATGAACATGTTTATCACTACGATCGAGATTCAATAAACCATTCATTTTAGGTGCAAGACCATTGAAGGTATTATTCAGATAAACAGAGTAACCATTATTCTCCTTAAATGAATAACCGTATTGCGATAGACATAATCCAATCATGTCTATGCTCAACGCAAACACCAATCTTGATGGTAGAGGGAGCGCACTATATTTGATCAACCTTGGAAATACTTCCAACACATATCGTCATCTCACCTTTTAGCTAGTCTCCGTTTATTCCATAGCTTTTATTTCGAGTTACTAACACTTAGTAACCGAACCGGTATCTAATACCCTGGTGCTACTAGGAGTACTAGTAAAGTACACATTAACACAACGTATATCCAATATACTTCTACCGACCTTGCCAGCCTTCTCATCTACCAAGTATCTAGGGTAATTCTGCTCCAGTGGGTGTTCCCCTTATTACAGAAGCACTTAGTCTCGGGTTTGGGTTCAACTTTGGGTTTCTTCATTAGAGCAGCAGCTGATTTGCCATTTCATGCAATATCCCTTCTTGCCCTTGCCCTTCTTGAAACTAGTGGTTTCACTAACCATCAACAATTGATGCTCCTTCTTGATTTCTACTTTCGCGGTGTCAAACATCGCGAATATTTCAAGGATCATCATATCTATCCCTGATGTGTTATAGTTCATCACGAAGCTCTAGCAGCTTGGTGGCAATGACTTCGGAGAAATATCACTATCTCATCTGGAAGATCAACTCCCACTCGAATCAAATGGTTGTTGTACTCAGACAATCTGAGCACAAGCTCAACAATTGAGCTTTTCTCCCTTAGTTTGCAGGCTAAGAAAATCGTCGGAGGTCTTATACCTCTTGACGTGGGCACGAGCCTGAAATCCCAATTTCAGCCCTCGAAACATCTCATATGTTTCACGATGTTTCAAAACGTCTTCGGTGCCTCAACTCTAAACCGTTTAACTGAACTATCACATAGTTATCAAAATGTGTATGTCAGATGTTCACAACATCCACAGACGACGTTCGAGGTTCAGCACACTGAGCGGTGCATTAAGGACATAAGCCTTCTATGAAGCAATGAGGACAATCCTCAGTTTACGGACCTAGTCCGCATAATTGCTACTATCAACTTTCAACTAAATTTTCTCTAGGAACATATCTAAACAGTAGAACTGAAGCACGAGCTACGACATAATTTGCGAAGATCTTTTGACTATGTTCAGGATAATTAAGTTCATCTTATGAACTCCCACTTAGATAGACATCCCTCTAGTCATCTAAGTGATTACATGATCCGAGTCAACTAGGCCGTGTCCGATCATCACGTGAGACGGACTAGTCATCATCGGTGAACATCTTCATGTTGATCATATCTACCATACGACTCATGCTCGACCTTTCGGTCTCTTGTGTTGCGAGGCCATGTCTGTACATGCTAGGCTCGTCAAGTCAACCTAAGTGTTTCGCGTCTGTAAATCTGTCTTACACCCGTTGTATGTGAACGTTAGAATCTATCACACCCGATCATCACGTGGTGCTTCGAAACAACGAACTGTCGCAATGGTGCACAGTTAGGGGGAACACTTTCTTGAAATTATTATGAGGGATCATCTTATTTACTACCGTCGTTCTAAGTAAACAAGATGCAAAAACATGATAAACATCACATGCAATCAAATAATAGTGACATGATATGGCCAATATCATATAGCTCCTTTGATCTCCATCTTGGGGCTCCATGATCATCTTGTCACCGGCATGACACCATGATCTCCATCATCGTGTCTCCATGAAGTTGCTCGCCAACTATTACTTCTACTACTATGGCTACCGATTAGCAATAAAGTAAAGTAATTACATGGCGTTGTTCAATGACACGCAGGTCATACAATAAATAAAGACAACTCCTATGGCTCCTGCCGGTTGTCATGCTCATCTACATGCAAGTCGTGATTCCTATTACAAGAACATGATCAATCTCATACATCACATATATCACTCATCACATCCTTTTGGCCATATCACATCACATAGCATACCCTGCAAAAACAAGTTAGACGTCCTCTAATTGTTGTTTGCATGTTTTACGTGGCTGCTATGGGTTTCTAGCAAGAACGTTTCTTACCTACACAAAAACCACAACGTGATATGCCAATTTATATTTACCCTTCATAAGGACCCTTTTCATCGAATCCGATCCGACTAAAGTGGGAGAGACAGACACCCGCTAGCCACCTTATGCAACTAGTGCATGTCAGTCGGTGGAACCAGTCTCACGTAAGAGTACGTGTAAGGTCGGTCCGGGCCGCTTCATCCCACAATGCCGCCGAATCGAGATTGGACTAGTAACAGTAAGCATATTGGACAAAATCAACGCCCACAACTACTTTGTGTTCTACTCGTGCATAGAATCTACGCAATAGACCTAGCTCATGATGCCACTGTTGGGTAACGTAGCAGAAATTCAAAATTTTCCTACGTGTCACCAAGATCTATCTATGGAGAAACCAACAACGAGGGGAAGGAGAGTGCATCTACATACCGTTGTAGATCCCTATGCGGAAGCGTTCAAGAGAACGGGTTGAAGGAGTCGTACCCGTCGTGATCCAAATCACCGGAGATCCTAGTGCCGAACGGACGGCACCTCCGCGTTCAACACACGCACAGCCCGGTGACGTCTCCCATGCCTTGATCCAGCAAGGAGAGAGGGAGAGGTTGAGGAAGACTCCATCCAGCAGCAGCACAATGGCGTGGTGGTGGTGGAGGAGTGTGGTACTCCAGCAGGGCTTCGCCAAACACCGCAAGAGACGAGTAGGAGAGAGGTAGGGCTGCGCCAGGGAAAGATCAAATCGTGTGTCTTGCAACCATCCTAACCTCAAGTATATATAGGGGAAGGGGAGGGGCTGCGCCCCCATCTAGGGTTCCCTCCCTAGGGGGGCGGCAGCCCCCAAAACCCATCTAGGGTGCGGCCAAGGGAGGCGCACCTGGGGTGGGCCTTAGGGCTCATCTGCCCTAGGGTTTGCCCCCCTTCCCTCTCCCTTGCGCCTTGGGCCTTGGTGGGGGGGGGGGGCGCACCAGCCCACCTGGGGCTGGTCCCCTCCCACACTTGGCCCACGCAACCTTCTGGGGCTGGTGGCCCCACTTGGTGGACCCCCGGGACCCTCCCGGTGGTCCCGGTACGTTACCGATAAACCCCGAAACATTTCCGACGACCAAAACAGGACTTCCCATATATAAATCTTTACCTCCGGACTATTCCGGAACTCCTCGTGATGTCCGGGATCTCATCCGGGACTCCGAACAACATTCGGTAACCACGTATATCTATTCCCTATAACCCTAGCGTCATTGAACCTTAAGTGTGTAGACCCTACGGGTTTGGGAACCATGCAGACATGACCGAGACGTTCTCCGGTCAATAACCAACAGCGGGATCTGGATACCCATGTTGGTTCCTACATGTTCCACGATGATCTCATCGGATGAACCACGATGTCAAGGATTCGATCAATCCCGTATACAATTCCCTTTGTCTAGTGGTACGATACTTACCCGAGATTCGATCGTCGGTATCCCGATACCTTGTTCAATCTCGTTACTGGCAAGTCTCTTTACTCATTTCGTAACACATCATCCCGTGATCAACTCCTTGGTCACATTGTGCACATTATGATGATGTCCTACCGAGTGGGCCCAGAGATACCTCTCCGTTTACACGGAGTGACAAATCCCAGTCTCGATTCGTGCCAACCCAACAGACACTTTCGGAGATACCCGTAGTGCACCTTTATAGCCACCCAGTTACGTTGTGACGTTTGGCACACCCAAAGTATTCCTACAGTATCTGGGAGTTGCACAATCTCATGGTCTAAGGAAATGAAACTTGACATTATAAAAGCTTTAGCATACGAACTACACGATCTTTGTGCTAGGCTTAGGATTGGGTCTTGTCCATCACATCATTATCCTAATGATGTGATCCCGTCATCAACGACATCCAATGTCCATGGTCAGGAAACCGTAACCATCTATTGATCAACGAGCTAGTCAACTAGAGGCTTACTAGGGACATGGTGTTGTCTATGTATCCACACATGTATCTGAGTTTCCTATCAATACAATTCTAGCATGGATAATAAACGATTATCATGAACAAGGAAATATAACAATAATCAATTTATTATTGCCTCTAGGGCATATTTCCAGCAAGCAGGACTCCGGTGAACCGGGCTGTAGCGGACTACTATGGCTCATGGAAGCACAAGACTACATTTCCCCATAAGAGAGGCCACAAAGGATGAACAACTAGGTTGTCGGATCCCACACATACCAAGCATTTCAATCATACACACAATATGCTCGATATGTGTAAATACAACATGGCGTCACAACATAACTCTACAACTCAAGTATTTATTCATTAGGCTCCGAGGAGCGAGATATTACAAACATGGGTCTCATGACCCAACATTCAGAGCATACAAGTCAAAGCACATGCGGAAGCTTAACTTGTCTGAGTACAGACAACTACAAATGAAGAAGGCTAAGAAGGTTGACTATCTACAAGACCCTCCCAAGGGTACAAGATCGTAGTTGAGGTAACGAGATAAACGTCGAAGTCCACACGAAACTACTAGCAAGACTGACGTCTTTCTGCAAAACATAGAATAGGCAAACGTGAGTACAAATGTACCCAGCAAGACTTACATCAAAACTAGCTACATATGCATCAGTATCAACAAAGGGGGTGGTGGAGTTTGACTGTAGCAAGCCAGCTTTGACTCAGTGGCTATCCTAAACTATGGCTTCAAATAACTCTTTTGAGGTGGCGCACACGAATCCACATATTCACCATATCAATACACCACTATGGATCCACTCCCGTCTTCCTACGAGAAGGCCATCCATAGCACTCACACTTATCTTGCGCATTTTAGAGTATCCACTTTCACTTGTCTATGAACTATGCAAGGGGTCCAAGTTTCCATATCCGAGGAATCCGGCTATTCGAATAGATAATGATAACCCTGCAGGGGTGTACTTCTTCACACACGCTCTCGCCACTTACCACCATGTACACATCGTGTATCTCGGCAACCTTCAAGCGGAAGCTTGGCGACGGAGTCGGCCACGACCTGACTAACCAACAAGTCTCTAGTCCAGGTTCATCACCTATTCGGGTTCCATCCGCAAGGAGATCCGGCCGGGGTGTCGCTCACGGCCCCAAACGATGTGTGCAGCGTTCCCAAGCCCACCTCGACGGATGGATGTACGATTGGTACACCGTGCCATGGTGCCTAGTCTATCCCAAGCCCACCTGTACCGGGTACCACTTGGTAGATACTAACACAACCTACAAACACCAGAAACTAGTTGCAACTCCTGGACAGAGATCAGGTTGATTAATAAGTCGACAGGGGCACTTAAGCATTCCAATGCGTGGTAGTAGCTGTTCATGGATCACAAACACAGAACTTTGTTCCTAAGGACGGCTTCAATGAGACAACCCACCATGTACTCCTACATGGCCTCTCACCGATACCTTTACCAAATGGTGTTCACACACTTAGCTCACAACAGTAGGACATGTTCTCACACCTCTAATTCATCCCCGATGAATCAGACCTGACTCAACTCTAAGCAATAGCAGGCATGAAAAACAAGCATGAATGAGTAGGCACACCAGGGCTCAAACAACTCCTACTCATGCTAGTGGGTTTCATCTATTTACCGTGGCAATGACAGGTCATGCAAGGAAAGGGGTTCAACTACCGCAGCATGTCACAGTTGAAGCGTTGTTGTCCTAATGCAGTAAAAGAGAGCAGGAGCGAGAGAGTGGGATTGTATCGAAATGAACAAGGGGTTTTTGCTTGCCTAGCACTTCTAAAGATAGTATAGTTCTTCATCGTTGTCATCGATCTCATCGTCGAAACATAGGTCTACCGAGGGGGAACAAACACCGGCAAACACAGAAAGAATACAATAAATGCAATGCACAATATGATGCATGATCATGACATGTCAATATGCTGTGATTTGAGCTAATGCAGCTAAGAACAGAAGGGTTTGAGTTGATTTGAACTCAAGGTTCAAATTCAGATTCAAGCTATGAATTCAAATAGTGCATGATCATGGTTTGAACTAAACAGTGAGGTTAAGTTGTTTAAACATGTATGAAACCAGTACATATGGATAGATTGGATTTTTCTGATCATTTATCATATATAAATTATTTCATATGGAGTTACAGTTGAATTTGTATGATTTTTAGAAGTTTATACTATTTTCTAGAATTTCCTGGTTTATTTTAATCTAGAAAATGTATTATTGCGTCAGCACTACGTCACTGCGACGTCAGAAGGTCAACTGGGTCGGTCCAGGTCAAACCTGACCAGTGGGGTCCACTGGTCAGTGACTCGGTTAACAAACAGGGTTAATTAGCACTAACTAACAGTTAATCTAAGCTAATTAGTCCCTGGACCCACACATCAGTGACTGTGGGTTTAAAATTAAGTTAATCTAAGACTTAGCTAATTAACAAGGGCCAGGGCCCACATGTCAGTGGCTAACCTAACTAACCTAAATAGGATTATCACTAACTAACTTAGTTAGCCAGGCGGGGCCCGCATGTCAGTGAGAGAGAAGGTTCAAACCCCTGGTCAGACGGGGTCAACCTGCCGGCGTGGTCGGACGCAGCGGAGAGCGTCGGAAACGCTGCTCCGGCCACGGTTCGAAGCGCAAGTGGATGCTACGGGTAGCTACGGTGTGGCGCGTCCAACGGTGGCCTTGGACGGAGCTGGGATGGCCGGAAACGACGACGGCGATGAGTCGGGCAGCGGCCGGAGCTCGGGTGTTCGCGGAATCAGCGTTGCGGTGTGCAAATGAGCGCAGCGAGGCATTGGGGACACTCTAAGCACGACAGTGAGCATGTTGGGCGCACGCCTAGGACCAAATGGTCACCGGAGCGTCACCGGCGACGAGCGCAGGCGGCGGCGTGTCTCGGCCGCGGTGGGGAATGGAGCCAGGGGATGACGGTGAACGCTAAAGAAGAGGGGGAAAAGAGAGGAGCTCACGGTGGAGTCGATGAGCAGGTCAGTAGCTCGGGGGAGGCGTTGGAGCATGCGAGGCGGCAAGAGCGATCTTCGGCGGGTGCGCTGAAGATGAGCTCGAAGATGATGTTTCAGAGCACCCGTAGTTGAATGGTTTGGCGTCGACCATGCAGGAGTGGACGACGGTTCTTCTGGACGCATCGACAAGATGAGGGGTGGACGATGGCTGTGGCTAGAGCGAGCGGCGGCGACGGTGGCGTTCGGTCGTGTGCGTGAGAGAGAGACAGAGGGGAGGAGGAGCACGGGGAGAGTGAGAGAGAGAGCCAGAGGGGTTGCGTGGCGCTCTTAGCCAGCTCTAGGCAGTCGGCGGCAAGCAGGAGTTGGCGAGCTACGGGCGCGCGCGCGTCGGGCACACGCTTTGTGTTCGAATGGCGCGAGGTGGAAGACGCCTCTGCCCCTGGTGGGCTGGGCCGGCCTACTGGGCCGCAAGGTGGGCTGCAGGTATGGTTTTTGTCTTTCCTGTTCTTTTCTAATTATGTTCTATTTTCTATTTTGCAAGTTTGTTTTGAATTGTGTTTTGAAACCAATTCAATTTTTTTTGCTTCTGAAAATATTTTTAGGAGCTAAAATAATTAAACAAATGCTCCACAAAATATTTCAGAATTATTGGACCTATATTGATGTAATAGTAGATATAAATCCAATTCAAATAGCTATTGACTTAATTCAAATGCCCAAAATAAATGTTTCTGAGACACCAAAAATATTGGTTTGGGTTTTACTTCTTGCCAATATTTCCAGGGGATAACAGGAACATTTTCTTGGACTTATTTGAAGCAATTTTATCTTGATCATTTTTAAAAGGATTCCGAGGCTTTGAAAATTCTCAATTCGAATTTCATTTGAATTTAAACATGATGCAACAACCAAGCTTGTCCAAGGCCAAGGTAAAGCTAGGGATGTGACAACTCACCCCTACTAAACAAGAATCCCGTTCCGAGATTCAAGTCGTGAGGTAAGATGACAGAGGGGTCACAAAGCTAACACGATCTTCATGATCCGATTTGCCCTTCTCGAAGATGTTGATTCATTTCTCCAATTGATCTTGACGCCTTTGCTTTTGAAATGCTCTTCCATCATGGTGACGACAGAAGGAAACTCTACAGGAATCGATCTTCTTGAAGATTGAGCAACTCGAAAGCAACTCATGAAGTGAGACATTGGAAACATCTCTTGAGTTGAGGCACAAAACACACATCAGGAGGGATGGAGAGAAACTGATAACAAGGTTCATTTTAGTAGGCAACATTTCCACGCTTAAGAAGATGGTGGATGCGTTTCAAGTAGCAAGGAGTTAAGTTGCCCTTCATGTCAAACGGGGCACCTTAGAGGAGGTGACTCATAGAGCTATTCCCTTAGGTGGTAAAAAGAATTACTTTTGATCCATAGATCATTGAAACTCTTCATACTAGCCTGAGGCAATTCTTAATGGATCGTTTGAAGGAGTTCGAAAGAATGACATACTCGGGCTAGGTGGATGATGTGGACTACCTTGTTGAAGACAACGTAATGGATGATTTTGCTTATCATCGGAGATGGATGGGGCCCATGGTAAGCCCACTTTTGAAGATGATCCTCGACAACAATTACTGAGGTGCAAGCTGGGAATAAAATGCAAAAGCTGGGAATGATCCTAGTAACTAGGGAAAAACTCAACAATCAAGAGTGTTTACAATGTTTGAATGGTTATAGAATCATCAAGGAAACTAAGAGCATAAGGATCCCTAAGGAACAACTTCTAGAATAAGTCGCACGAAATCCTCATGGAAAGATTGTCAAAGATACTACAATGACAGATCTTCCGATTAGGTATGTCGGCCAGAACATCAACCTTGTCGGGACCTACATCATGGATCCTGGAAAAAGTTCCAACCATCATATATGCCTAAGATTTAGATCTGGTTGGTGTCAGGATAATCCAGACTTATCTAGTCTAGAGAGAAAAATGAAAGTTTGCAACACAAGTCGACGAGATGACGTCGCAGGATTCTCGGGAAATGGACTATGGTGGTAAGCTCCAAAACATGAGCCAGTTCTGCTACAAACATGTGAACATGCTGTCCCAGACAAGCATGACCACGTAGTAGTCTCACAACGAAACATGTAACACCCTTGATGCGGCTATATCTCCTACGTGTCAAAGCACGACTTAGAGGCATAACCGCATTAAAAGCAATGTCGCAAGTAAGGCAATCTTCACAACATCCCATGTAATATGAATAATAAAAGGGGAAGGTACATAGTTGGCTTACACTCGCCACGTCAAACAAAGTACATAAATAGCATTACATCATCCAATCACTCATGGCCCGACTACGGTGCCAAAATAAAAGACCAACCCAAGCATTACTCCAACACCGTGTTCACTTCCCGGACTCCGCCGAGAAGAGACCATCACGGCAACTCACACAGTTGATTCATTTTAATTAAGTTAAGGTTCAAGTTATCTACAACCGGACATTAACAAATTCCCATCTGCCCATAACCGCGGGCAGGGCTTTCGAAAGTTCAAATCCCTGCAGAGGAGTCCCAACTTAGCCCATGACAAGCTCTCACGGTCAACGAAGGATATACCTTCTCCCGAGACATTTCGATCAGACTCGGTATCCCGGTTCTACAAGACACTTCGACAAGTTAAAACAAATCCAGCAACACTGCCCGAATGTGCCGACAAATCCCGATAGGAGCTGCACATATCTCGTTCTCAGGGCACACTCAGATTGTCCAAGGTACGGGTAGGCCAGCCCAGAGTTGCCCCTGGTGGCCACCGGCAGCTGACAGGTGGACCAACACTCAGAGGAGCACTGGCCCGGGGGGTTTAAATAAGATGACCCTTGGGCTCCGGAAACCCAAGGTAAAAATAGGCTAGGTGGCAAATGGTAAAACCAAAGTTGGGCATTGCTGGAAGAGTTTTATTCAAGGAGAACCCTCAAGGGGTTCCCATTATTACCCAACCGCGTAAGGAACGCAAAATCCGGGAACATAACACCGATATGATGGAAACTAGGGCGGCAAGAGTGGAACAAAACACTAGGAAAAAAGGCCGAGCCTTCCACCCTTTACCAAGTATATACATGCATTAAGATAACAAGGCAATATGATGATATGCCAACAAGAAAATAATGTTCCAACAAGGAACGGTCTCCAATCTTCACCTGCAACTAGCAATGCTATAAGAGGGGCTGAGCAAAGCGGTAACATAGCCAATCAGCAGTTTTCTAGGACATGGTGGGTTAGAGGTTTGACATGGAAATTTGGGAGGCATGATAAGCAAGTGGTAGGCATCGTAGCATAGGGATAGGAAAAGAGCGAGCATCTAGCAAAGCAAAGATAGAAGTGATTTCAAGGGTATGATCATCTTGCTTGCAAAGTTATCAGAGTTGACTGGATCCTCGAAAGCAAACTCAACAGGCTCCTCGTTAGCGAACTCATCTCCCGGCTCTACCCAAACAAGACAAACAAGCAAGGGTAATGCAATTAACCACGTGCAAAGCTCAAACAACATGATGCAAACATGGTATGCTATGCGGGATGCGAAATGTGATGCATATGCAAGATTTCACAAGAGATGAATGAACCTGGCCCCAACTTGGAAATCCAAGTGTGCCACTGGAAAGGTGAGGTGATTTCGGTTGAAATCGATATAAAGAACACCGGAAACGGATGCACGGTTTGGAAATGGCAAGCAATTCAAATATGGCACCGGCCTGCGATAAACAGCAAGTAGCCATCTAAATGCAACAAGACAAACATGCTACATCACCCAAACATGGCAAAAAAATACATGTAGGGATCCCCTCATGATGCTTGACAAAAGAGGAACACTGAGCTACGGCAAATTCATCCATTAACAGGTTCAAACAAGCATGGCAAAAGTGCAATTGGTTAACAGATTTCAGACTTAGTGAAATTAACACTTGTCTGGAATTTCAGATCAAGTAGCACACTTTGGAGCAAGAAATCTATATGCTACAGGAACTTACCATGGAAAAGTAAAGCATGGTCTGGAGCTACTAAAAGAGCTTAACAAAAGTCCCTTAGTGACCTTGAGCCAAAAGGGATCATAACATACAATTGCAAGCATGTGAACATGGCAAAAACATAATCAGATCACAGACTTAGTGAAAAACTGGAGCATGCAAAACAGATATCAAGTAGGCATGTTTACGAGCTCGATGCACTCACTACAGAGCAAGGCATGACAATCTAATCATGCACCCATCAATAATACACATTATACAAGCTAGACATGGCAAGAACCATAACATAGCATGCACGGATCAACTACAACATCCTCGACAAAATCGCTAACCAGTAGACAATCTGCCCAGATTCACGAAATTGCAAAAGTTGAGCTCGATTGACTCAAGTTAGGTTGCTCCATAATTGCAAACAAAGACATGGATGGATATAGCACTACAAGATTAACAAATCATCCTTACTGATCATCCTCAAAAGAGGCACGGATCACTAGGAAACAACATGAACATATGGCATATTGATAAAAACAGTCCAAGGACTTAGTGGAATTGCTAAATCCCTGAAATCAGCATTAACGAATGCGCCACTTTGCAAGCTTGTGCGAGTCAGCACACACATCACAAAAATACATGGATGGCACCACTGGAAAGATGACAAAGCATATAACAAAACATATGTAGAGCTCAGGGGCATATCATGCACACAATAATCATGGCAAAAATGACAAATAGCTATTTGGAGCAGCAGATCTGACAATTATCCCAAATAGCACTCTCCCAACAGCATTTCGGGCATCAATATGAACTAAAATGAAAATGATGCAATGAGATGAAATGATTTACTCTCTGAGACGAACATTTTGATATGCTACACGCCAAAACGGATCTACGGATGCAAAGTTACGGCACGATGAACATGGCAATAAAATTAGGGTTTCAAGAGGAAAGTCAACCGAGTTTTGGATCTGCATCCAGTTACTGTTCACGCGCGCTTCCCGAGGTTCGCCGGAGAACTCGAGGTCGCCGGAGGAAGAGTTGGCCGGAGCGGGAAGGAGCTCGCCGACTTGCCGGACTGGAGGAGGAGGCCGGAGCCGGGGTGGCCGCAGGCGTCGCCGGCGCTGGCCGCGACGGCGAGGGGCGGCATCGGCGGCGAGTTGCGGCGCGGCCGGCGGGCGGTGGCGGCCGGCAATGGCGGCGCGGCGGCCGGCCGGGAGGAGCTGCGCCGGCCGCGGGGACGACGGGAGGCGGCGCGGAGGACGGGCGGCGACGGGCACGCGGGACGGGGAGGGCCTGCCCCGGGCCTCGCGGGCTGGCAGTGGAGGAGGCTGGGCGGTGCCACGTGGCGCCCCGTCAGTGGCCGCGGGCGGCGGCGGACGAAATGTCCGGCGCGGCAGACATGTCCGGTGGCGGCGGATCTGGATCTTTAGGGTTTCGGGGGGAAGAAGAACCGAAATTTCGGAAGGGTGGTGTATTTATAGGCATAGAGGGAGCTAGGAGTGTCCAAATGAGGTGCGGTTTTCGGCCACGTGATCGTGATCGAACGCTCTAGATGATGGAGAGGGTTTTGGTGGGTTTTGGGCCAAATTGGAGGGGTGTTGGGCTGCAACACACACGAGGCCTTCTCGGTCCCTTGGTTAACCGTTGGAGCATCAAACGAAGTCCAAATGGTACGAAACTTGACAAGCGGTCTACCGGTAGTAAACCAAGGCCGCTTGGCAAGTCTCGGTCTAATCCGGAAATGTTTAAACCCCACACACGAAAGAAAGGTAGAAATGACCACCGGAGGAGAACGGAGCGCTAGAATGCAAAACGGACAATGGGGAAAATGCTCGGATGCATGAGACAAACACGTATGCAAATGCAATGCACATGATGACATGATATGAGATGCATGACAACGACAACAACACATGGAGACAAAAACCCGAACCCGAGAAAATAAAATAACTTAACGCCGGAAACCGCAAGAGTTGGATTACATATTAGGTAAATCATATCCGGGGTGTTACAACACTCCACCACTACGAAAGGATCTCGTCCCGAGATCTAGGGCTGAAAGAACGCCGAGTACTCAGAACGGAGGTGATCCTCGTATTCCCAGGTGGCTTCACGGTCGGAATGGTGTGACCACTTGACTTTGGGGAATTTGATTGACTTATTGCGAGTCTTGCATTCAGTCTCTTCAAGAATAGCAACGGGGTGCTCACGATAAGAGAGATCTTCTTGGAGATCAATGTCTTCGAAGTTGACGGTGCGGTCAGGAGTCTTGAAGCACTTGCGGAGCTGAGAGACATGGAACACGTCATGTACATTTGCAAAGTTTGATAGAAGCTCGAGTTGATAGGCGAGATCGCCTCTCTTGCTGATGACCTTGAAAGGTCCCACATATCTAGGGGCAAGCTTCCCTTTGATACTGAAGCGATGAGTACCTTTCATTGGAGAGACGCAGAGGTAAACATGATCTCCGATCTCGAAAGCCAAATCACGGTGCTTACTATCATAGTAGCTCTTCTGGCGCGATTGCGCTGCTTTGAGGTTATCTTGAATGACTTTGCACATCTCCTCTGCCTATGTGATTAAGTCATTACCCAGAAGCTGCCATTCGCCGGTTTCAGACCAGTTGAGAGGGGTACGGCACTTCCTGCCATAGAGAATTTCGAATGGGGCCTTGCCCAAGCTTGCTTGAAAACTGTTGTTGTAGGAGAATTCAGCATATGGAAGACAATCCTCCCACTTCAAGCCGAAGGAGATCACACAAGCCCTGAGCATATCTTCAAGAATCTGATTGACACGCTCGACTTGACCGCTAGTTTGAGGATGGAAAGCTGTGCTGAAGCGGATGTTGGTGCCCATGGCCTTCTGAAAAGAATCCCAAAACTTGGAGGTAAAGATGCTGCCACAGTCTGAAGAGATCACCTTTGGAATACCGTGCAGCGAGACAATTCGAGAGGTATAGAGCTCCGCCAATTGAGCTGCAGTGATTGACTCTTTGATAGGCAGAAAGTGAGCCACTTTAGTGAGTTTGTCGATGACAACGAATATAGCATCATTGCCACGCTTGGACTTTGGAACCCTAGTCACGAAGTCCATCTCAATGTGGTCGAACTTCCATTCTGGAATGGCAAGAGGTTGGAGGAGACCAGCTGGCCTTTGGTGTTATGCCTTCACTCTTCTGGAGACATCACACTCATTCACGAACTGAGCAATCTCGCGCTTCATTCGAGTCCACCAATAAGCCTGCTTGAGGTCCTGATACATCTTCGTGCTCCCAGGGTGGATGGAGAGGAGTGAATTGTGAGCCTCGTTCATGATAACCTTATGAAGATCACCTTTGGGCACAACAATACGATCCTCGAAGAAAAGAGTATCCTTGTCATCAAGGCGGTAGCACTTGTACTTGGGTTGACGCTTGGCAATCCCAATCTTCACCTTTTTCACCATAGCATCAAGAAGCCGAGCTTGGCGAATTTGGTCTTCTAGGGTAGGAGAGACTTGAAGGTTGGCGAGGAAACCTTGAGGAACAACTTGCAGATTGAGTTTGCGGAAAGCTTCACAAAGCTCGGGTTGATAAGGCTTGAGAATAAGACTGTTGCAATACGCCTTCCTGCTCAATGCATCAGCAATCACATTGGCCTTGCCTGGAGTATACTCGATACTTGGATTATACTCTTGAATCATTTCGACCCATCGAGTCTGCCTGAGGTTGAGATTAGGCTGAGTGAAGATGTACTTGAGACTCTTGTGGTCACTGAAGATGTCCACTTTTCTTCCCAATAAGAGATGTCTCCAAGTCAAAAGAGCATGCAAAACTGTTGCCAACTCAAGGTCATGAGTGGGGTAGTTCTTCTCGTTGGGCTTCAACTGGCGAGAGGTATAAGCCACAACTTTCTTCTCTTGCATCAACACTGCACCATGACCTTGAAGAGAGGCATCGCAGAAGACCTTGAACGGTTTGGATTCATCAGGAGGAGTCAGAACTGGAGCAGTGACCAATTTCTCTTTCAAAGTGTTGAAAGAGATGTCACAATCCGGAGACCAAATGTACTTGACGTGCTTCTGGAGAAGATTTGAGAGAGGCTTCGCGATCTTTGAAAATTTCTCCATGAACCTTCGACAGTAGCTTGCGAGACCGAGGAAGCTACGGAGTTGCTTCACGTTCTGAGGTGGTTCCCAATTCACAATTGCAGACACCTTCTCAGGATTCACCGCAATGCCCTTGGCAGAGATGATATGTCCAAGATAAACAATCTCATCGAGCCAAAATTCGCACTTTGAGAACATGGCGTAGAACTGGTGTTCCCTGAGCTTATCGAGTACCAAACGCAAATTCTTGGCATGATCTTCCTTGTTCTTCGAAAAGACCAGAATGTCGTCGAGATAGACCCAAACAAAGTCATTGGTGTAGGCGTTGAAGATGAAGTTCATCATGCGAGAGAAAGTCGTAGGAGCGTTGACGAGGCCAAAAGACATGACAGTGTATTCATATGAACCATAGCTTGTCCTGAAAGCCGTCTTGGGAATATCTTGCTCGCGGATACGAATCTGGTGATAACCCATACGGAGATCAACCTTGGAGAATACTTGGGCACCTTTGAGTTGTTCGAACAGCTCGTTGATGTTGGGAAGTGGGTATTTGTTCTTGATAGTCTTCTTGTTCAATGGACGGTAGTCAACACAAAGTCGGTCCGTTCCATCCTTCTTCTTCACAAAAAGAACTCCACAACCCCACGGAGAGGAATTAGGTCGGATGAGACCCATTCGTTCTTGAATATCGAGTTGCTTCTTCAGCTCCTTCAACTCTTCAGGTCCGAGCTTGTAAGGACGCTTGCAAACCAGTTCCGTGCCAGGCTCAAGATCGATGACGAATTCAACTGGCCGGTGCGGAGGCATTCCTG
This sequence comes from Triticum dicoccoides, assembly GCF_002162155.2. Lineage (NCBI taxonomy): Eukaryota > Viridiplantae > Streptophyta > Magnoliopsida > Poales > Poaceae > Triticum > Triticum dicoccoides. The sequence goes on from NC_041386.1 coordinate 394,744,212, forward strand.
GAAGCTCTTCTGGAAAGATGTCTTGATATTCGCAAACGACTAGAATTTGAGAGATGGCATCGAGTTCACCCTTCTCATTGAGAGAAAACAGACGGATGGTATCATCACGAGCGGCAAAGACAATTACATCCTCAGACGAATGAGTCAATTGAATCTTCCTGGCTGCACAATCAAGATGCGCCTTGTGCTTAGAAAGCCAATCCATTCCGATAATAAGATCAATATCCGAGTCACCAAGAACCGTTGGAGAAGCCAGAAACTTGCAGTCACCCAAGGTGATAGTAACATCCGGAACGATGGAGTTAGCATGCATGCGCTTACCGGGAGAGACAACTGCTAACGGACTAGGCAAAACTTGCGAAGTCAATTCATGCCTAGATGTAAACGGTCTCGAGATGAAACAATGTGATGCACCAGTGTGAAAAAGAACTTTAGATGGAATATCGTTAACAGGAAGGTTACCCATGATGACGTATGACGAGTCCTCTTCCTGAGCTGCATTCATCAAATTGACCTTGGCGTGCTTGGGGTTATGCTTGACCACAGCTGTACTTGCCGATCTCACAGGAGGAGGAGGAGGAGGGAGGTGCCTCTGATTGAAGCATTTGTTGGCATAGTGACCCTTCTGTTGGCACTTGTTGCATGTGACCTCTGAAAGCGGACGGTGATACGGAGCACTTGATCTTGGAACTTGAGACGAAGTCTTGTTCTGAAAGGCAGGGTTGGGTGGGTGGGAAGATCCACTACCACCTTTGCTCTTCTGATACGGCTGACGGAACGGAGGAGGAGGAAGACAATACTTCTGCTGCTTGGCCACTTGAGTAGAGGAAGAAGGAGTAGCATCTCTGACTCGCTTCTTGGAGGCATCACACTTCAGTTGAGCAGCCTCTTGCTTCAATGCCATGTTGTAGAACTCATCGTACCTCAAGGGCTCAAAGAGAACAAGAGCTAGCTGGATTTTTTCTCTGAGACCACCCCTGAACTGGTATATCATGCTCTTCTCGTCAGGGACGTCCTGCTTAGCAAAGCGGGCGAGCTTCTGAAACAACTTGTTGTAGTCATAGACAGACAAAGAGCCTTGCTTCAGGTTGCGGAATTCCTCATGCTTGCTTTCAACCACGCTCTAGGGAATATGATGAGCTTTCAAGTCTTGACGGAATTCATCCCAGGTAATCACACGACCTCCTCTGGAATCCTTGTACTGCTAGAACCATTCTGCAGCTTGGTCTTTGAGTTGGAAGGAAGCGAACTTGACAAAGTCCTCAGGCCTGACGTTACTACACTCGAAATGCTTGCACAAGTCCACGAGCCAATCGTCAGCATCAGTTGCCTCAACACAATTGCTGAAAGTCTTTGGCTGGTTAGCAAGGAACTGGTTGAGTGTAGCAAAGTGGTTCTGATTGTTGCCTTGGTTGCCTTGGTTCGCTTGATTGCGCTCTTGAAGAATTTGCATGATCAACTACGTGTTTGCATTGGTTGCGGCCATCACAGCTTGCCATGCCTCCGGAGGAGGAGGAGGAGGTGGCGGAACAGGATTCGGAGTCGTGCGCGTTGGAGGAGCCATCCTGAAGAGGTTGACATCCATTAGCACATTGATAGACAAATATTGAAGCTGAATCCAACGGAATGAAATTGCAACATATAGTCTTCACATCCGAACAAAATGAACGAATGCATTCCACTTGGAATGGTCACATATCCATAAATTGAGAAGCCACTTAGAATTTAGGTAGAGGAATAAATCAACAAGGTACGGATCAAGAACGAATACTCAGTAAGAAATCCCAATCTCAAACCAAATATCTGTGGAAGAAGAACTAGAGCTACAAGAATTCCCACAAATGAAACTCCCGAACCTTTCCGGTTATGCAATCAGGTGTTGTGGATACAGGAGAAGCATAATATCTCACCCAAATCTAGCAAATCCTACATCCAGCTATATCCATCCTTCAACACATAACCGAGAAAAACTTCGGAAACCATCTACCTCAACCTTCGAAAAGCATCCGTTATACAAGTTATGGCAATACTCCCGAACTCCTGCCCCAGTACTGGGTGGCGTCGAGGTTATCTCACCAACAACTGCATAAATGAGATTTTTGATGTCGGCGAACTAAACTCAGGTATTCCAGAACTATAACGATAAAATTGTGACGACAACACCTCGGAGCTCAACTCCCCGGGACACTGCCACAACCCCTAAATGACAGGAGGCACCAAGAACAATGTTCTCGTCACAAAAATTTTAGTGAAAATTTGAGAAGAGAAGAGTCAAAACTCTACATCAGGATGCCTTACCAGAGCGATGAAGGGACTGGGGAGTAAAATAATTCCTAAACTCTCTGATACATAATTCCTAAATGACTCAAAACATTTTTTTCTAGACTCAACTCGGCTGCTAAAACGATCAAGCAGTGGGGGCTCCTAAGGTCGGAGAAGGCTCTGATACCAACTTGTAACGCCCTCGATGCGGATATATCTCCTACGTGTCGAAGCACGACTTAGAGGCATAACCGCATTGAAAGCAATGTCACAAGTAAGGCAATCTTCACAACATCCCATGTAATATGAATAATAAAAGGGGAAGGTACATAGTTGGCTTACCCTCGCCACGTCAAACGAAGTACATAAATAGCATTACATCATCCAATCACTCATGGCCCGACTACGGTGCCAAAATAAAAGACCAACCCAACATGCGGCACGATCCCGATCGCCCTAACTGGGAACCACTATTGATCATCAGGGAAAGACATGTAGTATCGGCATGAGTCCTCGTCGAACTCCCACTTGAGCTCAAGCGCGTCATATGGAACAGAGTCATTAGGCCCTGCATCTGGTTTGGAAGTAATATGTGAGCCACAGGGACTCAGCAATCTCGCACCCTCGCGATCAATACTATTTAAGCTTATAGGTAAGGCAAGGTAATATGTGGAGCTGAAGCAAGCGACTAGCATATATGGTGGCTAATCTGTTCGCAAAAGAGAGCAAGAAGAGAAGGCAAAGCGCGAACGACGAACTAGAGAACATCCTGCGACAAGCATTACTCCAACACCGTGTTCACTTCTCGGACTCCGCCGAGAAGAGACCATCATGGCAACTCACACAGTTGATTCATTTTAATTACATTAAGGTTCAAGTTATCTACAACCGGACATTAACAAATTCCCATCTGCCCATAACCGTGGGCACGGCTTTCGAAAGTTCAAATCCCTCCAGGGGAGTCCCAACTTAGCCCATGACAAGCTCTCACGGTCAACGAAGGATATACCTTCTCCCAAGACATTCCGATCAGACTCAGTATCCCGGTTCTACAAGACACTTCGACAAGTTAAAACAAATCCAGCAACACCGCCCGAATGTGCCGACAAATCCTGATAGGAGCTGCACATATCTCGTTCTCAGGGCACACATAGATTTTCCAAGGTACGGGTAGGCCAGCCCAGAATTGCCCCTGGTGGCCACCGGCAGGTGACAGGTGGACCAACACTCAGAGGAGCACTGGCCCGGGGGGTTTAAATAAGATGACCCTTGGGCTCCGAAAACCCAAGGGAAAAAGATGCTAGGTGGCAAATGGTAAAACCAAAGTTGGGCATTGCTGGAAGAGTTTTATTCAAGGCGAACTGTCAAGGGGTTCCCATTATTACCCAACCGTGTAAGGAACACAAAATCCGGGAACATAACACCGATATGACGGAAACTAGGGCGGCAAGAGTGGAACAAAACACTAGGAAAAAAGGCCGAGCCTTCCACCCTTTACCAAGTATATAGATGCATTAAGATAACAAGGCAATATGATGATATCCCAACAAGAAAATAATGTTCCAACAAGGAACGTTCTCCAATCTTCACCTGCAACTAGCAACGCTATAAGAGGGGCTGAGCAAAGCGGTAACATAGCCAATCAACGATTTGCTAGGACATGGTGGGTTAGAGGTTTGACATGGCAATTTGGGAGGCATGATAAGCAAGTGGTAGGCATCGTAGCATATGCATAGCAAAAGAGCGAGCATCTAGCAAAGCAAAGATAGAAGTGATTTCAAGGGTATGATCATCTTGCCTGCAAAGTTGTCAGAGTTGACTGGATCCTCGAAAGCAAACTAAACAGGCTCCTCGTTAGCGAACTCGTCTCCCTGCTCTATCCAAAGAAGACAAACAAGCAAGGGGAACGCAATCAACCACGTGCAAAGCTCAAACAACATGATGCAAACATGGTATGCTATGCGGGATGCGAAATGTGATGCATATGCAAGATTGGACAAGAGATGAATGAACCTGGCCTCAACTTGGAAATCCAAGTGTGCCACTGGAAAGGTGAGGTGATTTCAGTTGAAATCGATATAAAGAACACCAAAAACGGATGCATGGTTTGGAAATGGCAAGCAATTCAAATATGGCACCGGCCTGCGATAAACAGCAAGTAGCCATATAAATGTAACAAGACAAACATGCTACAGCACCCAAAAATGGCAACAAAATACATGGTAGGGATCCACTCATGATGCTTGACAAAAGAGGAACACTGAGCTATGGCCAATTCATCCATTAACAGGTTCAAACAAGCATGGCAAAAGTGCAATTGGTTAACAGATTTCAGACTTAGTGAAATTAACACTTGTCTGGAATTTCAGATCAGGTAGCCCACTTTGGAGCAAGAAATCTATATGCTACAGGAACTTAACATGGCAAAGTAAAGCATGGTCTGGAGCTACTCAAAGGGCTTAACAAAAGCCCCTTAGTGACCTTGAGCCAAAAGGGATCATAACATACAATTGCAAGCATGTGAACATGGCAAAAACATAATCAGATCACAGACTTGATGAAAAACTGGAGCATGCAAAACAGATATCAAGTAGGCATGTTTACGAGCTCGATGCACTCACTACAGAGCAAGGCATGACAACATAAGCATGCACCCATCAAGAATACACATTATACAAGCTAGACATGGCAAGAACCATAACATAGCATGCACGGATCAACTACAACATCCTCGACCAAATCGCTAACCAGTAGACAATCTGCCCAGATTCACGAAATAGCAAAAGTTGAGCTCGATTGACTCAAGCTAGGTTGCTCCATAATTGCAAACAAAGACATGGATGGATATAGCACTACAAGATTAACAAATCATCCTTACTGATCATCCTCAAAAGAGGCATGGATCACTAGGAAACAACATGAACATATGGCATATTGATAAAAACAGTCCAAGGACTTAGTGGAATTGCTAAGTCCCTGAAATCAGCATTAACGAATGCACCACTTTGCAAGATTGTGCTAGTCACCACACACATCACAAAAATACATGGATGGCACCACTGGAAAGATGACAAAGCATATAACAAAACATATGTAGAGCTCAGGGGCATATCATGCACACAATAATCATGGAAAAAATGACAAATAGCTATTTGGAGCAGCAGATCTGACAATTATCCCAAATAGCACTCTTCCAACAGCATTTCAGGCATCAAAATGAACTCAAATGAAAATGATGCACTGATATGAAATGATGTACTCTCTAAGACGAACATTTTGATATGCTACACGCCCAAATGGGTCTACGGATGCAAAGTTACGACACGATGAACATGGCAAAAAAAATTAGGGTCTCGGGAGGAAAGTCAACCGAGTTTTGGATCTGGATCTGCATCCGGTTACTGTTCAGGTGCGCTTCCCGAGGTTCGCCAGAGAACTCGAGGTCCTCGAAGGAAGAGTCGGCCGGAGTGGGGAGGAGCTCGCTGGCTTGCTGGAGTGGAGGAGGAGGCCGGAGCCGAGGTGGCCGCGGGCGTCGCCGGCGCTGGCCACGGCGGCGAGGGGCGGCGTCGGCGGCGAGTTGCGG